>NC_063189.1:31683763-31978763 GCF_017589495.1 Alosa alosa | reverse complement strand
TGAGATTTGATTGCAGTACACAAGAACAGGGGCTATAATTAATTGGCAACAAAAAATATCTTATTACTCTGGAGTGGCTTACAAAGTGTAAGTGGTGAAAACACTTAAGTGGTGAAAAAGTAAGTGGTGAAAACGCTTATATTTTAATTGCGTTTTATTGTTGAAACGCCTAAGTGGTAGATCCAGCAATGATGCTGTGATGAAGCCCGATTTGCAGGCGACTATGATAAAACCACCTTTGTTCGATTGCAGCTCTGCCCAACCGTGCCCAGCATAATTAACATTACAGTGCCTTTAGCCCGCAGTCACATCGCCTCAATTTAAAAGGAACGCTGTGGTTGTAGACTGCGCAGAATTTCACATATATTTTGGGTCGCCGTCGTTCAAGACTAGTAAATGCTGACGGAACTGCCATCATGTCATATGTAAGGCATCTAATTAAGCCTGAAGCTGTGGCCTCCTGAGCAGAGTCACACCAAACACTGAAACAAGACAGCCTCATTTATATTTATTATCCATTACCTAAATTTAATGGCAAATATTTTATTTTGTAATTGCAAATATTTTGTTTTGTAGTTGCTCTTTTAAACCATGTGTGTGTGTGTGTGTGTGTGTTATATAAAGCTAAATAATGCAAAATACTTAACATGTATGTATAGTTAACATGATCGAAAAGGCTTTCTCACCTCACTGGACAGGATGCTGCCATTTGAAATGATGTCTGGTTGTTGGTCTGTATATCCGGTGACTATAGCCCCACATGGGTTGTGTTCTGTGTCAGTACTCCTTGAAGGGCTGCAGGGCTTTAAGAACATCAGGTCAGTCTTGGCAGATTCGGGTGTCAGACAAACCTGGTAGCAGTAATTCTGGTTCTGGTGATGAGAGCCAAAACTGCCGGACTCCTCCACTGGCACTTGCGCGGCACTGCTGGCGGTCACGTTAGTGCTCTGTACGAGCATAATGTCAGACTTGCTGAGCTTCTTTTTCCGTCCCCGCGCCTGGCGGCCACAGCAGCATGCCGGCCCACCGAACCCACAGCACATGCTGCAACAGTCACCCGCCAGGCACGTGTAGATGTTGAGTTTCTTGTCCTTTTGGCACCGCACGGCCAGCACGATCATAGCCAGGAGAAATATGAAGGAGATGGAGCCAAGCGCGATGATTAGGATGAGGGTAAGATCCAGAGAGCCCTCTTTTGACTTGGAGGAGCCCCGGTCCCCGCTGTGGCTCTCCACCACGCTGTCCACCAGCATCACACTCAGACTGGCCGTGGAGGAGAGGGGCGGCTGGCCGTGGTCGCGTATCTCAATCAACAAATCAATGGGGTGCGGTGAGTCCCTTTTGCTGGAGACCCTGCGAGCAGTTCTCAGCTCGCCAGTCCTCCAGTCCATTCGAAACATACCTTGCTCATTCCCCCTCAAAATACTATAGGACAGACGTGCGTTCTCGCCGTCGTCAGCATCCATGGCGACTATACGCGTCACCAAGTAACCTGGCTCCGCAGAGCGGGGCAAATGCTCTTTGGCAGTGCCATTCTTTCCCAAAGGTGCAATGACAGCTGGCGCGTTGTCATTTTGGTCTACAATAATAACATTCACTGTGGCATTTGATATTAGCATGGGGGTTCCATAGTCTCTCGCCTGTACCATGAAGCTGAAGTCTTTAATTTGCTCATAATCAAATGATCTCACTGCGTAAACGTAGCCATTTTCGTCGTTAATGGACACAAAAGTTTTCACTGACATGCCCTGTATGTCGCACTCCAATATGGAGTAATTAACATGCGCATTCGGTCCCATATCAGGGTCTATGGCACTCACAGCATAAATGTAAGCACCTGGAACATTATTTTCTGTCACGTACACGTCGTAAATTGGCTGCGTGAATCTGGGTGCATTGTCATTCTCGTCAGATACATGTACCTTAATAGACTTACTTGTGGCGAGGGAAGGTACCCCCTTATCCTTCGCCACAACGGTAATGGTGTATGAGTCGGCATTCTCTCGGTCAAGGGGGCCATCTGTCACTATTGTGTAGTAGTTTTTGAATGACGATTTGAGTTTGAATGGAACGTCTCCAAGCAGTTCGCAGGTAATTTGGCCGTTTTCACCGGAGTCGCGATCCGTTACACTCAGCAACGCGATCACGGTACCCGGGGCAGCCTGCTCGCTCACTGACTCTGTGACGGTACTGAAACTGATCTCCGGTGTATTATCATTCACGTCGATCAATTTCACCAGAACTTTGCAATGCGCTGGTACAGCATTCGGTCCCAGATCTTTCGCCTGAACGTATATCTGGTGCGTATTACTTTCCTCATAGTCCACTTCACCGGTCACTTCTATCCTGCCTGTTCTGGAATCTATGTTGAACAAATCCCGAATTCGCGGTGGGTTGTGGCTGCTTAGTGAATAGACTATTTCTCCATTCTGCCCCTCATCCATGTCAGTGGCGTTCAGCTGAATGACCAGCGTCCCCACTGGAGAGTTCTCCTTCAGGCTGACGGTATACACTGATTGATCGAAAACGGGCGCGTTATCATTGGAATCCAGGACTCTTATCACAAGCAGTGCGGTGCCCGTCTTTTGAGGCACGCCGCCGTCTACCGCGGTCAGCACATACTTGTGAACCGCCTGCTGTTCTCGGTCCAGCGGTCTCTCTAGAACCAGCTCTGCGAATTTGTTCCCGTCACCCTGTGTTTGCATGTCTAGGTAAAAGTAATTGTTGGACGTGATGTCGTAAGTACTGAGCGCATTTGTGCCCACATCAGGATCGAACGCGTTTTCCACTGGAAAGCGAGTTCCGGGGATTGCGCTCTCGGTGATCTCCACTGTGATGTCGGTTTCAGGGAAACTCGGAGGATTGTCGTTAATATCCAACACTTCTATTTCAACACGGAAAAGCTCCAGTGGGCTTTCCAAAAACACCTCGAGATGAAGGAGACATGGGATAGTCTGTTTGCAGAGCTCCTCTCGGTCGATTTTCTCATTGACATATAGCGCCCCGGTTTCCAGATCCACTTCCAGGTAAGGGGTCCGCGAGCTGGGTACCGTCTGGAACCTGCGGGCAGAAAGTTTGGTTATGTCCAAACCCAAATCCTCGGCGATATTCCCCACCCGAGTTCCATGTTCCTGCTCCTCTGCGACAGAGTAGTGCAGTTGAGAAAGCACTCCATCAACGATAGAGAAGAGGAGAAATAACAAAATCATCTCCAAAGAGAAAGTGCACTTAGATGTTGTACTCCGTCTTCTGCTGCTGCTCCCACCGTCGCCGCTGCTGCTGCCCGGATTAGGAATGTCCCATTGCCTCTGTCCATAGAAAAACACACACCAGACGGGTTTCCAAAACAGCAATTCCACAATGTTGGCTCACTTCACCCGGTAACCATGTCGTTTCAGAGACCAGAGCTGTAGCCATTTGATCCCAGTCCTACCGAATCCTACAGAGATTCGGGAGTTTTGTGACCAGACTGAACATTATGGGAAGGCGAAGGCAGGTTATCCGTTTGCTTTGGAGAGCTGCGTTCAATGTCTGTAAAACTCTTACACGCGCATAACATGTAAATAGCTAACTCTAAGATAAACTCAGTTTAAAAGCTCTCAGTTTATGCGTCAAGCTATTTTCACCGGTCGGTCATTCGTAGTGAATCCAGTAGTCTTCTCAGGTCGACTTCTGCCTACCGAGTGATTAGCTCTCCGCGCTTTTGCGCAAGGCTCTTCCTCTGTCAGCCAATAGTGGCCACATACACCCACCGACGTTCCACCTGATTGGGGCACTGCAACGCCAAACAGAGCTCTTTTGGGATCTCACTCACAACCACTTCAATACTCTCATAGGATAAAATATTAATTGATTTACATGTCTTCCGAAATAAAGCCAAAGAGTGAGTCGAGCAAGAACTTGCATCTCAATATAAATTGTCCACACACTTTTGTGTGCCGTGTCTTTATTATCATGGTGTACTTTAAAAAAACGGCATAACGTAAGTAATGTAACCACAGATCGCTAAAGGGCATTTATTTCATACAAATGTGTCTCCATCACCTAATCTTACATGAAAGTTCTTCTGTCAGTGACTCATTGTTGACGTTTGTATGCCACGCACGGCCACGCAGGCAACTACAGGCGTTAATGCTTCAGAATTCAAGAGAGCGCACTTTATGTGAAGAATTATTTTTTGTTTTTATGTGAAGAATTATTTTTTGCAATCTCTCGATTTAAAAAGTTCAAACATTATAATTGCTGTATCTCTCTCCCTCTCTCTCTATCTCTCTCCATCTCTCTCGTACCCCCCCCTCCATCACTGTTTCACATATTTTCTCAGATTCTCCGCAATAACATTGTGTTGACTGTTAATAGAGCACAAGTGATCTGCCAGGCCCGAAAACTGATTGGAATGACCGACTGATTACAGCTTTAAGCAAAGATGTAAACGCAGAGCCCCAACCAAGTTTTCCCACCCAAAATATCAGTCTTTGTCGCAGTGGAGTTGTCAGCGCGTTGAGAACTGATCTGCCATCCCCAATCGCATGCCACATATGCCCTCTAGCGGTCGAGAAAAAGCAGTGAAACAACACTCTACAAAGATCCACAATTATCACTAATAGTCGGCGATTAAATTTGCCATAATGTTTTCTCTTTCATTTCACTTTGAAAACTGATACCAGCGTAAGGCAAGTCAATTGCGCTTTAGTTTTCCCGCTCAAGTTCAGAGTTGTCTTAAAAGCCATGTGTTCTAGAAATTCTTATCTCGGTATAGGGCGCTCTACATGGATTTGTTAGTCTTCCATATTTCCTTGTGTATGCATCAGTTTACTACATGATAAAGTCGAATAAGTAGCATCTCGAAAAATCTAATTCTCAGAAGAAGGGCGCTTTTGTCCGGATTTAAGAAAGGAGATTGAACTTCTGAAAAGAGCTGTCATTGGTAGCCTAGATGGAGCCGAAGAAAGGCAGGAAAGAATTTCACGCTATTAGTGTAAAACAGCACCCCCAAGTGAAATGTGGTTTCAGGCTTTCTTTAAAATATTAGTGATTTCTGTTAGTATTATTATTAACATAAAGTTAATTGAATATGTTATTGCAATATCATGTATAATGAGTGGCATATGTTGCATATCAAGTGCTGTATTTGTCTGGTTTGCGTAGAAATTGGCATTCAGTGGTTATTGGTATATGCAAGATGTAAACCAATGACTTCACAAACGACTCTTTATGCTAACATCAATGTCCGTATTTGTTTTCCCCAAGGATATACTCACATCATAATTATCCTAGAGTTGGTTCGATTTGGTGTGTTTTTAAAAGTTGAGGAGAAAAAGGGAGGGAAACACTTTTTTCAGTGCTACTGATCATGGACCCCAACTTAACTAAGAATGGCCCCTCCCTCTGTCTTTTTCACTCATTATCTTTTCTGTTTCTCTCTAGTCCTTTACGTAAGTCCTCCCAAAAACACCATTTAAACAGAGAGAGAGAGAGATGAGACAGACAGAGAGACAGAGAGAGGGAGGGGGGAGAGAGAGAGAGAGAGATGGCCAGACTGAAACAGAGACAAATGCTGCTCGCATGTGCATGTGTTCAACTAACACATTTAAATATGTCATCCATAATAGAATGAATTCTGAGCTACTGCCTAGACTTATTTATTATTACTTTCAAACTACATGGAGACCTGCTCTGACAAAGAGCAGTTAACCTGTAAACTGTGGCCAGCCTAAGGAAACACCCTCATATTAGCTGTGTATCAGTATTAGTAGAGAGGAGAATGGTCCCAGAGCTTTCTGGAGTACACAAATGTTAATGAAAATGTGGAGTATTTGGCGGAGTGTGGCTGGCTCCCCCTGCTTGACTGGCGAGTATCTATGAGGAAAGCCATCACACGTGAGATTGAGTGGGAGGAAGGCACAACTTGACGTGCTGTGGGAGTAGCTAGGGGTGAGAAAATGAAAGAACCCAATTTGCATAGAACAATTTTGCCACACCCTGTTACCCAGATGCAGGAGCACCGTATTTTAAAGTGTTTTTTTTTAAATAGTGAATTTATCTTTGTGTGTGTGTGTGTGTGTGTGTGTGTGGGTGGGTGGGTGCGTGCGCGTGTGCGTGCGTGTCTGTATATGTGTGTGTGTGTGTGTGGAGGGGGTGATTGATGAGATGAGCAATGACTGGAGTATACACACATCTCTAAAGGGACTCCATGGGCAAGATTCTGAACAGGGTCTGTGTCTGTGTCTTTCTCAAGTTCCAAGTATTCATGTTTGAATTGAAAACGACTGATAGACATTTTCACTTTGACTTTTAGTCATTCTGAAATCTGTGAGGTTATGCATTCCAGAGGCAGCAGTGCTACTTTGACACTGGACTCTTAACCTTACATTACAAGAGCCACCGCTAAGCTCTTATGGTTGAGACTGGGAGAATTGAAATAGGGTATGGTGTGTGGGTGTGATTTGATTAGTTCAAAAGAAGCATTTAGTGTACACGTGTGTGTGTGTATGTGTGTGTGTGTGTAGGTATGTTTGTGTGTAAGCATCTGTGTTTTGTTGGTTTACAGATGGCTGTGAGCAAAAGAGAGAGACTATGTAGGCGGGAGGGACACACATGCGAGCGAGCGGGCAAGTGTGCGGTAACTTTAATGAAGTGGGCATGGCCCTCGTTCACACAGGCAGAAGTGCTGATGTGACACCAGGGGAAGGCAGTGGAAGCATTCCTGGTCACGCCAGAGGGAGGGTGGAAGGGACGGGCAAGCAACGAGGGGGGGGGGAGTTGGCTCTGGGTGGTGTGCATAACAGAGGCAGGATGGTGGGGCAGTAGCAGGGAGGGAGGTGCACTGCTATGATTACTGCTGGAATGATAATAAACAAGGGGACAATTCATCAGCTGTCACCACTGCCCAGGATTTTAATTAATTACTGTACGCAGACAAGGTCAGGAGCTAGCATGCAGGGATCGCCAGGGAGAGATCAATGCAGTCTGACATGCCTCCTATTTTGGCATCAGAATGAGAGTTACAAAAAAGAAAAGTTCATACAGTGCTGGTTAGCTTGGAGCTAGCTCCCTGTTCATACAGTGCTGGTTAGCTTGGAGCTAGCTCCCTGTTTTTCAGGTGTACTTTTGTTTTTGCTTTTTTCTTCTTCTCAAAGCCGGGTGTAATTACTGTGAGTAAAAAGTGTGAGTTGAAGAGATTAAGTGCTTGCAGGTAAGCAGAGCACACCTCTTTTCTTGCTGTGCAATATCTGCTTACTGACGTGTGTGTGTATGTGTGTGTGTGTGTGTGTGTGTGTGTGTGTGTGTGTGTGTGTGTGTTTGTGTGTGTGTGTGTGTGTGTGTGTGTGTGTGTGTGTGTGTGTGTGTGTGTGTGTTTGTGCGTGTGTGTGTGTTGTGTGTGTGTGTGTGTGTGTGTTTGTGTGTGTGTGTGTGTATGTGAGGTGGTTGTCGGGATAGAAGCTCACTACTGCAATAGGATGACGTGCCTGTTTATGCAGCGGCCTACATTTCTGAGGACCAGAGCCCAGTCATCTTTGTTCTCTAAAACCTCGCGGCCCCTTTGAAACACCACTAACTGCTTGTTAGTGCCCACTGGAGGGCTCATTCACGCTGCACATATGCTGCGAACAAAGGTAGCCCTGTGATAATGGCTATGCAGGCACCCAGTAGAATGGTCTCATCACTAAACAATTGTGGCTGAAGAGAGAGAAAAAGAAAACAGGTAACGGCTGTGTTAGTCTGGCACCCTGCTGCATCTTGACAGCTGAGCCTATTTTGGATGCTTGACACACACACACACCATGATGAAGAAATCTTTCAATCAATAATTGGATTTCCATGAACTGTGGAATAATAACCTGTGTGTTTTGGTGCTACTGTGACAGTCCACTTATAACACAAGAGTTCCTCAACCACTGGAGGAAACACTGCAGAAGAGAGAGAGGTGGAGAGAGTGAAGTATGTCGTGGCGGAGTCTGTTTCCACATGTTTGTTAGTAGTACTGTAAGAGTTGTCGTGGTTCGACCCTTTCCTTCAGTTAAAAGATGGAAAGAAGTTTCACAGAGAATAAGTGTAAGTGTGTGTGGGGGTGGGGCATGAACACCTAAAGGAAACCTGACTGGCACTGACACGGGTGCTAACTGTCTTATTATGCACAGCTATAGCGTCCCCTGAGCAAAGCCTGTTATGCACCGCCTACACGAGCACTTGATGTCATCAATTCAAGGGTCTCGCTCTCCTACATGCACTCAGCCAGAGCTTCTCAAACCACACAAGGACTAACACCACTCTAGTGCTGAGGGCTGGGACCAGGCAGAGGGGGGGGGGGGGGGGAGTTAGAGCAGGAAGTAGCGTGCGCGGGCGCTCAGGGAAGTACAAAGAAATGCTAATCTAGTTCATTCTAATTCCACTTCCAAATTCTGGTTCCAGACTGATTTTGAATCATTAGAGAACTAAAAAGAGAAGGCATGGAGGAAAAAGCATTCTCTGTCCTGGAATCCTATTCAGCACTAGGCTACGCAACAATTTGCACATTTTTGAGGCATGTTTGGTATTTAGTAATACAATAGGTTTGGTATTTCTTCAAATTTATTTGAATGGTATGGGCATGGGAAAGGCAGATACTTGTCCATCCATATGCTCTATGCAGTTCTGTGTTTCAAGCCAGAATACCCTGCAAAAAATTGAGAAAAATCCATCACAGTGTAACAGCATGCCAGTTAAGTGTTTGCATACGTGTCTTTTAGATAGTTATCTTGCTGGTTTCGGGCCCAAACTTTTTACTTTTGATTACTGTTTCAGGTTTGAAATGGAAACCCATTATGTACAGACTGAGAGCATTCTTCTTATTGTAGATAGGTTTTCTGCCGGAGTGGGTGGTTTTTAAGCCAGCATCCCTAAATAAAAAGTCTCAAACTCCTGCCCTTCAACACAGTTTCATACGGCCCCTTGTTTGATTTAGATTTCTAATGAGATTTGGCCTGCACATTAATTTTGCATTTAAAAAATAATAATCCCACATTACCTTAATTAGCATTTGTGAACTGCAGTTGCATAGACTAAGACCTATTCTGTCAGTGAACGCTGCCGTGGGTCTGCCAGCCAAAATAATCAGAAGATTGAACTATTTTAAAGGGAGGCAGAGCTATTACTTGCAAATGTGGGCCAGCTGTCATTAAACTACACATGTAAGCAATCATGTACTGTAGCTCTGAAGCAACATTAAATGTTCACCTGGAGCATTGTCAGTGTCAAGTATGGACAATGTAATTTCTTCTTGATCGAGTTTCACTGAGGCAACAACCTGTCTGTTTTGCAAATAGAACAGTAGCCAGTGAGAGGGAGAGAAAAGCATCATTATCTTGGAGACACGTCTTTCAGTGGAACTTCTCCCAAGAGTCCAAAAAGAGTGTGAGGCAGCCATGAGGGTATAGCAAAGTTATTGTTTGTTTGTTTGTATTGAAGCAGTAGCCAAGGTCATATCATTAGGAACCAATTCTGAAAGACTGAAAGTGAACTATTATACTGCAGGTTGCTGCCCACAAATGCATGCTATATAGAAAGTAAACATCAGTCTAATATACAATGGCAGAATATTTTATGGACAGTGTGCCCCAAAGCAGGAGGTATTATTATTATTATTATTATTATTATTATTATTATTATTATTATTATTATTATTATAAGACTGTATTTGTATAGCACCTTTCATACACAGAATGCAGCTGTGCTTTACATTTGGCCGTACTTTGAAAATGTTTCTCAGGTGGAAATAACTGCTGGGCTAACATCCATAAGAATGGCTTCATGCACTTCATAAAAGCACATAGGTAGGCTAATGATAAATTACAATGCACAACAAGCTATATTTATCAGGGGTTTTAATGACAGCTTTTTCTCCCTGGCCCCCAATAAGAAGACCACCTGGCACGCTGCCCGTCATTTGAGTTAGAGCCCCCTGCCCTAACACAAGATATCTAGTCAAGAAATCTAATGGGTTTTGTCCATTCAAACAAGTACCTCAGTTGTTTTCTAACAATGGAAAATAAGTGCTTTGACATTAAACATTTCCTTTCCATCTGTTTCAGTTCAGAACAAATATCAGTTTCAGTTCAGAACAAATAACAGTTAATTCTCTCCTGGCCCTCTTTCTCTGTGTGTGTGTGTGTGTGTGTGTGTGTGTGTGTGTGTGTGTGTGTGTGTGTGAGAGAGAAAGAGAGAGAGAGAGAGAGAGAGAGAGAGAGAGAAAAAACCTGGCCACATTCGTTTTTAGAGGGCAGATGACAGGTCTCTGAAATAAGCAAAAGAAGTGTTGCATAGTAAGAGGTCAGATCTTGTACTTGGGGAAAATATGCATACAGTGGACGTCACGCATGACTGCATTCAAGGCCCTGTTCACACAAGTGTGAAGGTCACTAAACCATTGAAGGATGGTTTCCCACTGCATCTTGTATTTTATGCCCTTTTATTTTGGATTAATTTTTTTCCCTCTTTTTGTTACTTGCAACTGGCAGGCAATAACTTGTGAGCAAAGAGGAAAAGGGGGCGAACACAATACAGATGACTTTAGATGAAGGACAGCCTGGCTGCTATGATGGATTGCAATTCATTCATTATGGACCAAAAAAGCCTGCAGTACATGAGCTATGCAAATGGAATGCATCGGTTTGTTGGCCCTGCACTACATTAAATTGTAACCTATAATGGAAATCAAATTAGACTTCCTCATTCTATGGATGTTAGACCGGCTGCTTTGCTTGTAAATGTACTTATTTACTCCAATGCGTTGTGATGAGGCCGAGCCGAGCTACCCTTTCAAATGCTCTCTCCCTGCCAGGTTGGCGGAGAGCCCTTCTTTCCTGTCCTTCCTCTCATGCTGGAGCGCCTGTTGCCTTGGTTTTACACTGACATTTACAGAGATCAGCTCAGACATGCTTTAGCATGAATGAATAACGGTGAGCCGCCATGGAACCCCGCGACACAGGCATTTAATACATGATTAGATATGAGGCGCCCCTGATCTCAGCTCAGTCTCTGTGCGTAATGACACTCGCTGCTCAGCTTTACAGTACATTTATATGCTACTTGATTTACTGGCCTTATCTGGCGCCGTTCACATCAGTGTAGCCGCATGATATGACCTAACTAGTACGGATGACAAACTGCGGATAGACTGTCCATGGTGCCCAGAGAGGATACAAGAGGCAGCAGTAGCCCGACCAACGGATACCCTGTCTCTGCTGAATTACTGAAGCTAAGCAGGAGTAGGCTTGGTTAGTACTGGATGGGAGACCTCCTGGGAAAACTAAGTTGCTGCTGGAACTGGAAGTGCTGTTGATGGGTGGCTAGTAGGTGGCAATCTTCCCTCTGGTCAAAAAGCAATCCCAATGCCCCAGTGCAGTGATGAGGACGCTGTGCTGTAGGAGATGCCATCATTCGGATGAGGACAGATGAGGTCCAGACTCACTGTGCTCATTAAAGATCCCATGGCTCGGTCTTACTGCAAAGAGTATGGGGTCCCTGGCTAAGCCCTGCTCATTCAATGTAGTTTTCTATTTTCAATGAGCAATGTTGAAGTTTATCTTCAGTAAATGAAGGTAAGGCCAATTAGGTTTATTGCACAACACCAGCTACACTGCATTGGAAATATTCATGTGTGATCTTTATTTGATGGTTCTCTAAAGAGGTTATATGCCAAACATGGCATGTTGGCCATATAGCATAGCAGTACCAAACACAAACTATCTAGAGGCAGAAATGTAGTATTAAATAGTAGTATTAAATGTCTAACACAGGGCACTAATAAGCAGATAGAGAGAGAGAGAGAGAGAGAGAGAGAGAGAGAGAGGAAAGAGATAGACGGGGACAGGTTTCATGCACGTGCAGCCTGTAAACTACAGTTCAAAATCTACGGATCCCATCACCAGCTCATCCCTAATAATCACCATCAGTTCATCCCATTGATCAAATGTGGGCTACATTGGAGGAAACAAAGATGAAAAGTGCCTGAAAAGGCCTACATGTATGTGGCATTGTCTAATGTTAAATACATGTCCCTCACAATCTTTTCACAATCTACTTTCTTCTCAGTTGTTGATTAGTCGAGAAGCAGCGAAATAATATATTTGTCTGATTCCCTCCGTTTACAACACACATCCAGGAATAGGCTACAGGCAACTGCATTACTTTTGCTATTAGAATTTGAAGCTTCTAACCCTCAGTGTCAGAAATCACCATGGCCACCATGTGAATATGGTCAGTAAGTGGTAGTTAGTGAGGTAAAGGGCTCATAAATGTGTTGTTGCTGAGTGCCGTATGTGAGCATGATTATATATTATGACAAAGCCAGCAGTTGAAGACCA
The DNA here is from genome assembly GCF_017589495.1 of Alosa alosa. Classification (NCBI taxonomy): domain Eukaryota; kingdom Metazoa; phylum Chordata; class Actinopteri; order Clupeiformes; family Clupeidae; genus Alosa; species Alosa alosa. Next base: position 31,966,419 of record NC_063189.1, on the reverse strand, counting down.
GTTATGATGGCTACTTAGTTGTGCTGTAGAAGGACAAAGAAGGACATGCTTGCAAGAACATATGTAAGAATTTTATTTGATTTGTGAGACGTCAGAAATTACTGTATTGTGCATGAAATAAATTGGCAGTTAATTTTAAGCGTGCATATGTTCTTTCTTTGTTTGTTTGTTTGTTTATTGTTTTTTATTTATATTAATTTGTCACTTTAATTTATGATTGTGGATACAAGCAGAGGACTTGTTTTACCATTTCATTTTTGTACTTGCATTTTTAATCTTTGATATGTAAATGCTTTGAAAATGTGAAATATGTAAATGCTTTGAAAATGTTTTGCCTGAACAAAAAATAAATAAATAAAATGATAATGATAGATCAAGTGACAACAACTTATTAATAAAAAAAAACATATTAAGAGAAAAATATGATTTATTGTTTATTTGTGTAAGACTGTCTGTAACGCAGCACAGCTGAACTGACAGCACTGTCAGTGCCATGCAGAATGAGGGCTGCATTCGTCCTCTCCCGAGCTCAAGGTTTGCTGGGTTGAATTTTAATTTCTGTGGTAGTGCAGCATGTCAAGGCCGAGGCCTGGGATGGTGCAGAGCTGTAATGACAAATGTGTGATAAGTGGCTTGACATGTTGGCCTGCTCCCTCCCTGCTGGTTGCCATTTGTAGCTAATTATTAAATTACATCCCTGTCCATTTGGCAGATATGAAGGAGTCAGGAAGAGGGATATACCAGCCGCAGCCACGGAGAGAGCTGAGCCATTTCTTGTTGCCCTCGGCTGCCACTGTGTCCCAGCCACAGTTTCACATTCAAATGGCCTCATTTGAGCTGAAGCCAGGCCTCTGCACAGATGTGATCCGTTCGCCACAATTAGCCAGGTGGTTTTTGTATGTTCTGCGATGCATTCTCCTCTGTCATTTTCAAGTTGGAAGCAGTCGGTCCCCAAGTTAGATTTAAAACACAGAAAAGAGAGCTTGACAATGGCTGCTGGAAAAGACTGGAAATGCTAGTCTCTCATGTGGCAATCTGGGGAATTCCAATGTATTGACATAAGCGTCACATGTTGTGTTTAATCTCTAACTGGCTTCAACCGTCAGAATGCCATGTCGTTTTGTCTTACTACAACTTGTAAGCTTACAGATTTTGCCAGCGGTCCACTAAGGAAATATGAATGGGCAAATGTATTTTGCTGTTACTAACCCTTTGCTCAGATTAGCAACAAATAAGAGCAAAAAACACATGCCATTTGTGCTTGATGGACGTTCCTGGTCGTGCCTGGCTCGTGGTTACTTGGTTACTGAACTAACCAGAGGTGGAAAAAGTATGAAAATATTGTACTCAAGTAAAAGTACCAATACCTTGATGAAATATTACTCAAGTACAAGTTAAAATACCGATCTGAAAATGTACTCAAGTAAAAGTAAAAAGTAGTTCATTTAAAATGTACTTTAAAGTAAAAGTTACTTAGTTACTTTTTTTGGGGGTACCAGAACAACCAGTTTTACCAGAGACTTTCTAATGAGGAGATACAGCACTCAAAAAATCCTCCATAGTAATGCATGGGGTTAGTTTGTAACGCCAATATGCCAGTTGTCTACACATATCACAACCCTTCCGCGGCAAAACATTGACATGTGAATACATTGAGCCAATCATGTGGTGTGTTGTAAAATACATTGAGCCAATCATATGGTGTGCTGTGAAGACATCGTGCCAATCATCTGTTGTGATCTCGCTGCTGGAGCAAGATTGGTGTCGAGAAGCCTTACCCACACGCATTTCTGCCGAAATAGATGCACGATAAGTGCCCAAAAAGTGTTGCAATATGGCCACCGAGTGGAGGTACTTGCCTGATAAGGATGTTGAGAAATGGAGATCTATGTTAAAAATCACTGGAGTTCTCCTTTAAGTTTGAGCAGTAGTTGATTTTCAAAGTTAGTTGCACTCATCCTTGGGTCGCTTTGCAGTGAACAGTAATCCAGCACAACTGAAAAGCCCCTCACAGGCAGCTGAGGCAGGTAGGCCAATGTTGAGTTGCAGAGAGTTTTTTTAATATTTGGAAACGAGCAGAAGGTTCAGCAGATTAAAGGGCGTCGAACTGGGGGGGAAAGTGGGAAGTATAGGGCAATGGAGGAAAGGGCCCTTGAAAAGTGGAATACAGGGGGCACAACACTTTCATCAGTCATGTGTAATGAAGTGGAATAACACAGGGATACACGCTACACGCTAAGAAAAAGCACTAAGGCAAGGAAAGGGAAGGAACGAGCTGGAAGTAGTTAGAGAGTAGTTATCCTTTCTATCTGTGCAAATTAATATAAGCTTGGTTAGTAGCTTACATATTGATGGGCTATAAAAAGTTTTTCATTACCAAGGTGTCACACAAGAAACATTTCATGATGGATAAAAGCAAACAAGCTCTCCCAAGACCTTTGCAACCTTATTGTTGCAAAACATATCAATGAAACTGGTTACAGATGCATTTCAAAACTTCAGAATCTTCCAGTAAGCAGCATGGGAGCCATTATCTCCAAGTGGAAGAAACATCACTGCATCATCAACCGGCACAGGGCACAGGATCTCCTTGCAATATTTCTGACCAGGGAGTCAGAAGGATAGTCAACTCTAAGAGCCAAGGACCACTCGGAGAAGGCTCCAGAAAGACTTGAAGGCAGCCAATTCAATTCAATTCAATTCAATTAAACAGTTCTGGAAGTAATCTGGAACTAAAGATTAGGATTCACAAGAGGGACCCCTGGAATCTGTTTAGAACAATGGACCAAAATCACACCTAATACTGCGACTAATAGGTTTTGTCATACAGGAAATGTCTTGAAGCTGTCTTTACAAACAAAGGCTTCCACAAAGTATTGAAGAAATTTCAGTAGGCACGTTCAATACTTTTTTCCTGTGTCATTTCACTTTAATACACAAAACTCTTTATGTTTGGATTTTTTATATGTGTGTTAATATATGTGTGGTGAAAATGTCAAATAGACTCACTGGAAGTTTAGGCTAATTACTGGAAAAAAAATTAAGCGTTCAATACTTATTTCCACCATATATTTATTTGAACTGAATATTTTAACTTCCAAATTAAATGTAAAAATGAATGTCAGACGAAATGTAAAGTTTGACTGATTGGATTTTGTATACAAAACATAGTAAAAACTGTCTAAGGTCACTCTCACTCTCCCTTGCTAAAGAGCTAAATGGTTTAGTCCGCCTGCACGATTAAGGTAGTCTATCTTTTGTTTATTTAGTTGAGTGTCGCTAGTAGTGGACCGCTAATTGTTGTGCTGCTGGTGCAATGTCTTTCTCCAAGAAAGCTAAGTCAAGTTACTAAAAACAAAAGCCAAAACAGGAAAAAGAGAGACATCAAAATGAGGGGAAACAACTGCTAATAAACTTCTTTCCAAAGAAAGGTGAGCACAAACGTCAAAACACGAAATCCCATGGTGTTTGCTTGAATATCTCCAATAATAATAATAATCATTGGTGATAAAACGAACTGAGACAACCCATTGGAATAGCGGAAAATACACTTTCATAGGTTAGGCTAATCTGATGCATCTCGTGATCCAGCTCCATCTCCATCACTTTCAGAAAGACTGCATGGCGTCAGCTTGATTCATGTCCTGTTGTAGGCTACATGCTGATCTTTATCACTAGGCTAGTGGTTTAGGGCGCGATTTTTTTTCTCTCCCTTTCTGTTTCAGTTAGTCTTAACTTTTTTTTTTTACTCAAGTAACGGATGGGATTTTTGATGTAGCGAAGTACAATACTTCACTCAAAAAGTAATCAAGTAAAATTTAAAATACCGATTTTATAAACTACTTAAAAAATACAAAATACACAGAAAAACTACTTAATACAGTAACGTGAGTAAATGTATTTCGTTACTTTCCACCTCTGGAACTAACCCTTTTTTTCAGTTTACGTCTTTATACATCCTTCTCTATTGTTATCTGGTTGTTAGCCTACTTTACATAAGCTACTGTAGATCAACTATGATACTCTTGGTACTGGAAGTTTCCTAGAACCAAAAAAGGTACAAACCCAGGGTTTTTGAGATTTAAAAGTGTTTATTTCTCGCTACCTTTTACAAAATATAAGACAAAAATTGCAAACATATAAAATCTATACAGAAATACAGCTATAGGCGCATATTCCACCATCTTACACAATTATTTCGAGTTGAGCAATGAGCCAACGTGCATCATGCTGCCGTCACGCTGCCTTTACTCAGATTAGTGTTGCTTTGCTTTCGGATTTGTTGTTCTTGTCTATTTTGGCCCCTTCTAGCTGGCAGCATAACAACCACTTGTCTCTTGCTTGGCCCTACGGTCACACAGGCGACATAGGACAGAGACAACTCCAGTGTCACTGAATGACCGTTACTAGCTCGAAAACAAGGGTGTGCTTCATGGGTAGTTGCTTGCTAACATGCTAATGGAAAGTAGGTAACATTGCACATCACCTCAGATGGTTACAAACACAGTTTGTAGCTTTAAAATGAACATAAAATATTTTTATGAGTACTGTAGAGAACTAAGGGACTGTATGATATTTACCGGGGGGGTTGCGGTCGTCAGGGGGGGGAGGGCCTAAGAGAATTTTTTAAGCCTTAGGGGAAGGCCCAGGAGAAATATTTTGGCCTGGGGGGAGGGCCGAGGAAAATGATTTTTTCCTGATCCTATAGCAACGTACGCAGCCTACATCATGTTGCCTTAATTTGGCAGTCACCATAAGTCACTCAGGATCTTTATAAAATAGACCTCTCATCTATTTTGGCTCCGACTAGCTGGGGGCGTAATGCCCACTTTTCTCTTGTCGCTGTAAAACGGCAACTCTAGAAAATGAATGGCAGCTGGTCACTTTGTCTCCATGCCCTGACGGTGACCACTGGGTAAAATGCCCCCTCTGATTGAAAACAAATGGCAGCTGGTGGCATAGCCATTGTCTCTTGTCTGCTATACTGCTTCCCCATCCCTAACCCAGCCCCCCCCCCCTATGCTTTCCCCGCTCAGTTCCACACTCAAATGTGAAGATGAAAGAGAGCCCTCTCGCAACACTGCCTTGATCCCTGTCTCGCTTCACCCATGAAGCATCAATGACATTTACATTCTCATTCTTGGCCTCCCCCCTTCCATCAACACAGCCAGCATCAGTTTGATTTCCCCCCATTCTCATTCTGTCTCCACATGCCTGTAATCATTATTGGATATGATGATGGAATTTGCGGACACCCCTTCCAGCTCCAAACCCCCACGCTCTGCCTAAACCCGCCCTACCCCCGCCACATCTTTATTGTTTCTCGCCGAGGCTGATAAATACCAATTGAATGCAGGCAAATATTTGTATTTCCCTGCAGGTTCGCGCTGGCTGTCGGTTTAATCCTCGCTTTAGCGCTCACCCGTGCTCGCAGCCGTGGCTCAGTGATCACTCGTACACCACACTTCAGACGCGGTCCCGTGACCCGTGCCTCTGCTCACTGCATGAAGGTTATTTGGAATAAATATTAGCGTCTGCGTATGACCGGCACGCACCCCAAGACGGGTGTCAAGAGCGGCAAAGCTATTTCCAACGTAATAACCCCATTCGAATATCAGAATCGCTTTCACCGGGCACATCAAAGTCACCTGTGATGTTTCAGGTTGTAGTTTGGTTATTGCATTTCAGGCCCATCCCTCCTCCAGGATCCAGCATTAGTGACAGAGGGAATATTTTGATACCCCATTGTTTTAGCCAATGCCTATCTAAGCAGTCAATTAAGAGTGAAACTGAATTTACATAAATTGATGCTGAGTCCTTTGAAATAAAACCAACTGATGGGGAAATGCAAAGCTGGATAGCTAAAGCAGCCATGCCGATAATGTAGACAGTGCTTAGCTTAGCTGGGATCTGGGGGATGTAGCCTACTTTCAGACTGGCCTGGCAATCCAAGAGGTGGATCCGTTAAAACTATCTTTAAAGGGCATGAATGGTATAATGACACATTTTGCTGACTGCGTTTAAATGTAAAGTGCACTCCAAAACAATTACATCTCCCAGTGTCTCGGAGAATCCCTGACCATGTCCTCCGTTTATCTTGCTGGGCAGTAGTCTGTTTCATGTGCTTGAAAGTGATGTTTCAACTTATTTGACAACTGTTACCATATTGTACATCTAGTCAATTCAAGTCACTTTATCAATATAGTGCATTTAAAACAACAGGAGTTGACCCAAAGTGCTACATCTACTTTTTCTTGCCTTATAGCTCAATAGTTCAACATTTTCAATACATTTTATTCCTTTTGTTACCCTGTGTGTGTTTGGGGTCAGCCCTATGTTCCCACAGCCCTACAGTATGTTCCCACATTTCTAGGTTAGGGTTAGGTAAGGGTTAGGGATTAGGGTTAGGGTTAGGGTTACCCTAAGGAACATAGAGCTGTGGGAACATAGGCACGCTCCCCCCTGTGTTAGGTCAACGCCATCCATGTTTAAAACTGACATCATGTAAATTCCTGTTTAAATCTTTACAAAGTTTTTCAGTTAATTAATTCCACTTATTTGCACTGGTTTAATAGAAATGAACGAATAATTAAATTCTGTATTTATTGTCCTAGAGCTTATCAGTGAATCACTCTCAGGGTGTGGCCGACTGAGAGGCCGTGTGTGTTTCCATTCAGGACTGTTTACTCTCCGGGCTGTGACGCCAGGCTCTGGGGGATAATGATTGCATTCTCAGTGCACAGGTAAAGCTCCCTCCACAAGTGATGCACAACCCATTCTGATAGGGGTGCTCGGTCTAGCTTGCCCTAGTGCAACCCCCTATCAAAATTTATTTGAACTCCTATCGAATGAATTGCTGTTCGATAATGGCGAAGGTCGTGGCCAGGGCCTGGTGCTCCATTCTACCCTTCAAATTAGAGAATTTCCAGAAGGTAATTATCAACTGTAGGTGCACCGGGGGTCAACTTAATTACATCTTTTGTGTCACATAGCCCACATAGCCTTTGCCAAGCATCGTTTGCACCTGAAGTCTAATGAGGCTCTAATTACGGCCTGGCAGACTAAGGCGCAAAGTGCATCTGCTCATGGGATGGGAGCAAAGCCATATGTCACCCTCATTACTGTACATTACACACACATCTCCTTAGCCAGTGAGACAAACGAGCAAAGCACAACAATGGCATGCAAGTCACTGAGGCTGTTATACTCAATGGTTGTTGTTGTTGTTGATTTTAGCTGTTTTTTTAACTGAATGCATGACTGTAATGAGGACTGGATGTGTGCAAAGGGGGAGGGACACTTGATATTAATTACATATTGTGGGGTCACAGGTGGAGAAAGATATAATAGAGTTGCACATGAGGCAGTTTGTATGCACCGTACAGAGCTCACAGTGCACAGTGAAAAGGGAAGGCTCTAAAGCAGGGGTGTCAAACTCATATTATGCAGTGAGCCGGATTTGTTGGAATGAGACCTAATGGGGGGCGTCATTGTCATGGTCATTTTCATTTCTCTGCATTGGTATCAGAGTGTTGTTAAATTATATACTCCTTTACTATACCCACTTATGAGCAAACAAGTACAAATCATTTACTCGTTATATCCTGCTCTTTCTCACTTGAAACACCTTAATTCCATGTCAGTTTTTTGGCCTCTTCCTTCCTGAGGATGGTTTGTAGTGCTACTGTAGGTTTAATCAATTTATAACAGAAATTGATTATTACAAATTGTAGAAGACAGCTGGATGTAAATATATGTTTGACAACCCTGCTCTAAAGTGTTTAGAGGTGTCGATGTATTCCTATGTCCCTAGGGTCTAGTGTTCTACAAGTAAGGAATAATGTATAGAACGCCGGTCATTATCGGGAAATAGGTCCCGACAGGGCGAACCGGACCCCGACGCGCAGCGGACCTATTTCCCGATAATGACCGGCATTCTATACATTATCCCGCTTATTACACAGCTACTTGCCAAAACGAAACAATAAACTCCCCACGATATGACTCTTTAGCCCACATAACCTGGGCTATAGCCTATTTGTTACCGTTTCATCGTGGCTTTTAGTGACAAACAAATAGTTTGCAACAGCACACGCTGAACTTGAATCAAACATTCTTTAGAACACAGCTTCACTTTTGAATGAAGTTCCAGTAGTTGCATATTGATATGAAAGACCTGAATTAGAAGCACAAAAGCCATTTTCCTTGACAGCGGTCTGTTATACTTAGCAACGGTCTGTTATTGAGAATTAGCAGACCACCGAACATTGGGAAGCAGCACTCTGAAGAGCCGTGTAATAAGTTCATATAGACATAATTGAAAAATGACAAAGGGTACCATGTTCCACAGTTCTAGAGTCCTATGTTCCCGGGGTCCAATGTTCCCAAGGTCCTATGTTCTTAGGGTGACATGTATCCCTGCTCTATCTCAATATAGCACAGCATTTTTCAGCACTACCACATGGCTTTTAATTTAACTGGCCTACATGTGAGTGAATTTATCAAAACCTTTGTGTGATAGAAACAAAACAAAAATTCAAAATGGATACATTCAAAGTAAATAGAATGTGCTTGCACTGTGCACACACCAATTTATTTATCTTTATTTGGTTTTGTTGAATTTATATATCTTAACTTTAAAAGTGGATAACAGTTAAACATTTTAACTTACCGTGTGCTAAATCGAACCAGGAAACCAAGGATCTTGGACCTGGTGACCATCGGACCCCTGGAAACATATGCTTCTGTACGTAGTACTACTAGAAATACTCGTAAAATGATCCTCCAGGCACATACTCAGTCATGGCTTCTCTCTTATAAGGTGCTTATACAGACCAGGCTAATGTGCTCCTGGATGATTGATTGACGAGAGTCTGTGTGTGAAATCTGCTGTCAAGTGAGTCAGTGCATCAGGGAAGAACGTCTTTGATATGACATCCACTGCAGGGGAGGGAAAAAGAGCCTGTTGCTCGCTCTTATTAGTTCATTCAAATGCATCATTGTCGCTCGGAGTTATGCCCTTTTTCCTTAGCGTGAGAGGGTAGTTGAGGTCTTAACTTGACTGACAGAAGCTTAAAAAGCCTAAGGTCCAAATCAAGGTGTCTGTTTCTTTTTTGTTATGTATTGTTTCTTTCATTGGCGTGCCAGAGGCCATGAGTGAATGATTTGTCTCTGTTTCCATCTTTTCAAACAAAGACTCAGTTGTCACGCCCTTCACCAGGCTCGACACAGGGCCGCATGCACAAACTCACACACCTGCACACATAAACACATTCATCTGACACCTCCTGCATTGCGCTCTTATCTGCTTTCACCTCAGTGCTTTATGTGGAGAATGCTGTGGGATAGGATGTGTTTCTGTGAGTGTGTATGTGTGTGTGTGTGTGTGTGTTGGGGGGGGGGGGGGTTAGTCACTTCTGGCCCCTCTGGTGCACGCAGAACTGTGTTTAACCATTGTCAAATCCAGCCAGGGTTGCTCTTCGCCGACTGCTTTCTGCCCCGATTCTGTTTAAGGGAAAAGTAATTACTTTTTGCGGGCTGCCTCAATGCTTTCAAAAGCCTCCGAAGGCCTATTCCCCTGCGACTCACTGAAATTCACTTAAACCGCTTTTGAGAGAGTAAGCACTCTTATTATAACTGAGAGGTGTGTGACTTTGATTGGAAGAGGTGGGAGGAGGGTGTGTGTGTGTGTGTGGGGGGGGGGCTTAGGAGGTTGTGCTTGGTTGCCATTAGGGATAAGAAGAAAGAGAGAAAGAAATTAATAAAAAGCTTGGTAAATAAACTGGTTCATTGCCGCCCCATTCATCTGCAGCTTAAGAAAAACTAATGAGGCTGACAATGCTGTGTAAATTGTGCTTGGTTTTTTTTTTCGAATCCTTTCCTTCACTTCTCAAAAGGTGGTGCTCCTCCAGACTGATTGATATTCACCATTATCCATCCTCCCCTTATCTATGATACTGCCTGTTCCAAAATACACATTAAAAGACCAAATGCATCCAGACCAACCTTGGAAAAAGGGCGTTCCACTGAGCTAGTTCAACTCTCCTAGCAACTTCATACTAGCAAAACCAAACAGCTCTCCCCAGCTTCCGAGGAAGACACAATCTACGTTTAAATGAAAGCCACAAGAAAAACTCAGTGAGACCCTATGTTTGGTGGGTAATGATTCAATTGAATCCTACTGGCTTTGGACAATGACTCTGAAAATATTTCTGTTGGCACACTCAAGACACAAAGAGTGGAGTTCCAGAACCGTTGTGTAGTAGTAGTAGCACTGTTCTTGACTTGGCAAAATGGACTCTGACAGTCTACCTTCACAAAGCAAATAAATATGGCTGCTTTCAAAGTGTTAGCCTGGCACTCCCAAGCTGAAATCTTGCCAAATCTTTCTCTCTCTTGCCAACTCTCATTCTCTCTCTCTCTCTCTCTTTCTTTCTTTCTTTCTTTACCCCTAAGCTCACATCTACAAAACCTCTGATTAGGTGAGAATCAAACCAGCCCAGGAGATTTCCCACTGAGCCAATCAGGGTGAGTTGGGGAGTGGTTTTGGTGATGACAAACAGGAAGTGATGACTTCCCATGGAAAATAGCAAGTCAGCCTCATTGGGTCTACACAGACGTTTCCATTGAGTGTCTTTCTCAGTGGAAGTGATCACGTGGCTCAGTTTCCTCTTGCATTCCAGAATATTCCGTTTTTTCCCTATCTGCTTATCTCACCAATTAATTTGTCACTACAAGATATAAGATCACACGGCAAATGTTTTTTGATCTGTCCCAATTAGTCTCAGCCATAAGTGAAAATGAGTCCTTACTTGAGAGTGTTCATACCACTTAGAATGTGACGAATGTCTATAAAGTACATTAAACAGACAAATAAATAAATAAATAAATAAATCTAGTACGTTGGAATGCTAAAAGCCTCATGTGTTCTTTATTCTTCTCCTGCTTCTCCTACCTCTGTGCTGTCAAGATTCCTCATACAGTGAGGATGTCACACAAGTCACTGCAGTGTCTACACTTACATCATGGTTCCATTTCCACAGGGACCTGGGTTCAAGTCTGACCTGTGGTCATTCCCATCCCTCTCTTCCATTCACTTCTTGTCACTCTTCAGTGTCCTATCTGAATAAAGGCAAAATGGCTAAAAATATAGTTTTATACAGCAATGGAATGGGTATCAGTTGTGTTCTAGCCCCTCAGGGCTGGACCCAGGGAAGGACCGGAGCACATGATTAGCTTTTTGAGACTTTCAAGATTCAAAATTGTCTTTATTACATCTCATTATATGGGTATATATTATAATATATATTTTCCAGACTATTAGTCACATCAGTCAAAAAATGCTTAATGAAGAGGACAAATCATGTATAAATCACACTGGACTATAAGTCGTAGTATTTAGAAATTTATTTAACAAAATCCAAGACCAAGAACAGACAGACTATGTAACTGGACACATAGAGCTGGTGGCCAACGAGGCCCCAACGGTAATTGTAAAGCAATTTACAATTTAATTAGCGGCCGGGGCCACGCATGGTGCGTACTATGGAATACAACCCTAGCGGCGCCCCTGATTTCGATAATGTGTGTGTGTGTGTGTCTGCACGTGTGTCAGTCAATCATAACAGTCTGCATAATCTTTGCAGCCAACCTTATAGTGTATCTCTGTAAACATTGTTGCAATGCCTCATAATATTTGCCTCGTTTTAACGGTTAGGACAACGCTGAAGAGAAAGTCATCATTCTCAAAATAACCTACGGCTGTGTTTTGTTTTCAAATGTTTTCATGCATGTTCAGGGAGAAGAAAAAGAAAAGCATTGCAGTGCAAAGACTGACAGGCTCAGGCTCAGGCTCAGGCTCAGGCTGTCTTTGTTTCCATGTTCATAAGCCTAATTGCTTGGTGGAAAAAACTGTTTTGGAGTCTGGTGGTCCGAGCCTTAAGACTTTGATATCGCTTTTCAGATTGTAGCAGCTGAAACAGCTAATGACTAGGATGGCTGGGCTCCATATTGATTCTTTTGGCCTTTCTGATGCATGTCCTGGATGGAAAAAATCTGTGAAATACTGTTGCAAGCACACATGGATCTCACCATTATGCACGATAGCCTACAAACGGTCCCATTGCTGTGACGCACTGTTGCTTGACCCTCCAGTAAATGAACAGAAGATTTAACTCTGGTGGTGAGGAGATGAGCCAGTAGTTGTAATCGCCATATCTTCAGGGGTTAGGAGCTCTTCAAGCATCAGCAGGGGAACGAGCGCTTATTTTTATTTGAAGCGAATCCACACACACACACACACACACACACACACACAGACAAACACATTTATGGTCCTTACAGGCATTTTTTTCTGACTAACACTTCCAAGTGTGTTTCATCCCTTCTCTCTATCTTTCTCTCACACACACACCAGTGAGAGCTGTAAGGAAAGACAGGGAGTCTAAAGGGACATTATTAACATACACATTGCCCTATGTCTGTATTTGTGTGTGTGTGCATGTGTGTGTCAGCAGAGATTTTGTGTGTGGGTGCCATCATTGTGTCTCACTCTCCCCCCTGGTGCTGGTGAGGTTGTTTTGAGGTTGAGGTTGTTTTGTTCCCCTTTTCCCCCATACAGTAATGCCTGCACTTCTGTCTCTAGCATCACCAGCGCCCATTACATCCTGTCCCCTTCTAATTACACTAGAGTGGCAATCCTGCTGTTTAGTCCGACCACATCCACAGATAAGACAGATATATAAAAGAGAAAAAGAAAGAATAAAAGAGTGAGAGAGAGGGATGGAGAGGGGGAGAGGGAGGGAGCGGGGGAGAGAGGGATGGAGAGGGGGAGAGACAGAGATTGAAATGATTTTGATCCACAGTGACTCCTCTTTCTTAAGTGGTTGGAGGGCTCTGAAGATGTTGTGTGCAGGGATGGTAATTGTGATTAAGGGATTTAATCAAAGGGAGCAGACATGCTTGTACCACAGTCTCATGGCATTGGTGGGTCTCTCTCTTTCTTTCTGCTGCCATACAGAGATGGGACTTTCTCCTTAATTTCCCAATGACCACCAACAGACAAATCAAAGCTGACATGCTGTTTGCAGTGGAAGTCAGGTGTTTGAAAAGAAAGCAATGTTTCAATCATAAGCGGAATTTGACATTCAAGCCAGGGGGGGCAGACAAAAAAAAAAAACCTAATTGTAGCAGCTGAGACCTGGCCTACCACTTGGGGAACACAGCATGAGCACATAATGGAGAAAACAAACAACCTAATAAAGATATATATAATAACATTGTAACAATTTAACAATTCGTACTATATAGCCTATAGCCACCTAGCAGAGGGGAGTTTTAAATAACAAGATGCACTGGTTCATGTATGCTTAGCTTAAGGAGAACGAGTCATTGAAAACTCAAATTAGATTCTACAAAGGCAAAGTAAGTAAACTCCAAACTTTAGGCTATTGAGTGTAGGGCAGACCTAAATCATAGCGAGAACTCCAAGAATCAAAGGAAGTGTTCACCTGTCTGATGCCTCTCCAAACGCAGAAACGAAGCACAAACACGGCATTAAGTTAATGTTAAGAAAAAATATTCATATTTTGCTGTAATCCAATGACACGAAAAAAGTTATCCACAGCGATCTGTAGGCATAGATGCACAAAAGGGTCATGGTGTATCTAGCCAGGCCTGCGCACGTCACATTCACCAGCCAGTTCCAAACAGGTGAACGAGGCTTCGCCACTTTGCTGTTTAAACAAAGTAGAATAAAAAGTCAAAATCTACACACAACGCAAAATCAATTATTAAGCTGATAGGACATTTATATACATGGCATTTAGGCAACCTTTATTGCAACGTTGGCACGGCAAGATGTCCATACTAGTGCAACAGTAATTTTCGTTTTTTTGCGGCCCTGCATGCCTCGTCAGGTTGGCAGATAATGTAAACTTTGATGTGAAGGATCGCAAGAGAAGAAAACCTGGCTGCTCCCATCATCAACCGCAGCCCGTTCCTTATATTGTTGTTTTGTGTTATTTAAATCATTTTTAAAAATATCTGGTCATGCCAGACACTTATTTTGAAACAATGCAATTACCTGTTCCACCAGAGGGGCAGTGCTCCCCCTGCTCCCCCACAAACTCTGCGTAAGGTTTCAATGTGTGTCGTTTCAGGTATCATGTGAAAGAGGAGGGGTAAAATGATGGCACTTAGAGAAACGTCTTAAGGCTGGCAAGGTGAAGTAGAGAATGGCAATGGAGGATCGAGGTCTAGGGCCCTATCTCTGTGATCTAAAACGCATGGTCACTCATGTTTTCCACTCCACATTTGTGGTGGTTTTGTTATCAAACGTTTTCAAACGTTGGATGCCTGGCTCAACAAGGCGGTTCTTATGTTTCTTAATTTAATCAGTCATGGGTGTGTTTTGGGTGTAACATCCTTTAAACAAATGAAAATGACATCTGTCATTCCCTTTAACAGCAAGCAGCGCATCTTCAAACAGCACATTGGTATTTCGATAGTCAGCGGCGCATTTGAAGGAATCTGCTTGTATGCGAGACCATATCTATTCCACTAAACCATGCTTTACTAAAACCTAGCAGAGTATAGCCATACACGCATCTGCACTTGTCTATTATTTGAATTCACTGGCAAAGTGAAACTAAATTCACATGGTGTCAATAGTCAACAACAAAACAGTTAATTACTTTCACTATTGACTGACAATGGGTTACCATTGAAAACATAGCCTGAAAAAAGCAAGACTTACCCCAATAATATTCAAATGACTGAATAAAAACCTAAGGACGTTTATCATGCAGAGGAGTTGCTGCTTACATCTTGTGACATTGCGTCTTCAGCTGTGCTTCATATGCACCTTTCACTATAGACCAGGTTTTTCTTGGTCAGTGGCATAATGCTTTTTAGATTTGTTTAGATTTGGATTTGTTTAGATCATTCAACTGCGCTTGTGATTGAAGTATGTTGTTCAGTTGTTAACATTCGTAAATTGCAGAAGGGGGCGGAGAAAGGCACCGATGAACTGCAGGTTTGATAAATATGACGTTTACTGAAGTGTCACAGCATGCGGTTTCTGCGGGTTGGCCATGGCGCTTATAGCGCTACGTTCGCAAATGTACTTACATCTGGTCCTGAGTATTTCAAATTTCTAAGTAAAAAGTGATGAAAATAATAATTTTACAGAAGAAAGTCTCTGTCCATACGAACACTGTTTAACTGTAAGCTAAATTTGTTGTTAATTTGTTGTTAATACTTAATAATTCATTAGTAATTTTTAAAATGAGGTTATCATAGTCCTTTGATTGTAAGATCTTGTTGATAAGAAGATTAGTGTACTATGGGCTGTGAGAACTATAATCTTTTCCAACTTTTTTGGATAAAACGTATCAGAATGCATTCGAGATTAACATGTCTCGGCAGTCATTCCAACACAGTTAAGATGCCACATCCACAGATAATTGAACTCCTTTCCTTTCATGCTGCACACATTCTGTACCTGGAACAGGGCTTTGATAAAAGTTTGAAAGTAAGAAAGAAAGAAGTGACTGTGTCAAATATTTCACCAGCATATGATTACAAGCCTATGAAATGAGCTCACGACTAGCATGATCCCCACAAGACACACACACACACACACACACACACACACCTGAGGAACAGCCTGTTTTCATTAGGCTTAGAGAGTGTGATGTTCCTGCACTTTAATCCTCACTCTGCCTCTGCTCTACTATGTGTACCAAAGGACTTCATTCAGATGTCTGCTTTTGTGGGATTGCAGTGTCAAAATATTCTCAAATTAAGTGTTAAAATATTTAATAATGGGCTCAAACTTTAAGTTGGTGTTGGTGAGGCAGTAAAGCCCAAAGTACTCTACAGTTTCATACTCAATGAGAAATGAATTTGTATCCAAAAAAGTGGCTGAAATCTGCATCAGAGCTGCACAAATCATTCCACAGCTCGTTTGTAATTCTTAAAACTTTACCGCACAAAGAACATGTTTTAGTGGACGGTGGTGATTAAATTAAACACATAATGGAAATATCTGTGAGGGACAGATTGGAATTAAAATGCCGGGCTTTGATCAGGGTACAGTTTTGACGAGGTCAGGACCCCTGTTTAATGGGGGCCAGTGACTGTAATTAATTTTAATATGACTCATAACTCCACGCTAATGGTTCCGCGGCCCAAATGAGAGGCCAGTTGGCGCTTTGTTAATATTATGGTGTCAGCCTCCTTCCAAATGGAAGCAGTAGGGGCCAGCCAGGTTAAGTAAGTAGATGGAGCCAAATTCACTGCCTCGGCCCAAGACTACTTTGGGCCACACCTTACAGCAAGATGTG
Source organism: Alosa alosa (assembly GCF_017589495.1). Taxonomy (NCBI): domain Eukaryota; kingdom Metazoa; phylum Chordata; class Actinopteri; order Clupeiformes; family Clupeidae; genus Alosa; species Alosa alosa. The sequence goes on along the minus strand of NC_063189.1, from coordinate 31,950,073 downwards.
CTTCTTGGAATTAATGCTGGAGGATAAAATCTTTCCAACTGGTTGCCTTTAACCACTGTATTACCCATTTTACCATGATGGCTTACCACTCCGGGGATGTAAAACATTTCTTATATTCCACCTGACAGCAACTAAGAACAAGCTGACCAGATATATACCTCAAGCTATGATGATGTGGACAATGCAAACTTTTTTTATAATAATAATTATTACGATCAAACGAAAGCAAACACCCAACAGTAGTTAGCCTGCATCTTGTTAGATGGCAAGTTGTTGTTTTGCTTTTCTTTGTGTGGAAACAAAGACACAAAGGAGCAAGTGTAACAGCAATAAAAAAACAACAACCTCAAAACAAGGCCTATGTCTCCCTGGAGAATGGAACTTTGGTCCCTTCACCGATCACCAGGGACTTGAGTCCCCCCGCTTCCCCTCCCCCTCCTCCTCCTCCTCCCCAGTCTCCGTGCCTCTCTCCCTCAAGGCACTGAGGCTTGTGTCTCAAGAGCCTGAAAAAGTCCTCTTAACTGGGGCACCCGAGAAAACTTCAGAGTGTAATTAACAAGACTGCCTGTTTGTGACTCGTCGGCATATTTAGATATGACAGATATCCTGTGTTGGATAAATGAAAGGAGCGCACAGGCGACCCTAAAAGGAGATTAGGAGGTAGGCGAGCGTGAAGGGTATTTACGGTGATTGATTAGGGAATACACACACTCACTGGGAGAGGCACATGAGGATTCCCTGACTTAAGCAGGCAGGTTATTATCATAAAGGTTACAATGTATTAGCTCTTTGAAAAAGCAAATAAATAAATAATAGCAATATGGCATCAAATGAAATAATAACTAATATAGTAATATATAATACACACACACACATATGCATGCATGTGTGTGTGTTTGTGTGTGTGTGTTTTTGCAATGTGTTTACTAATATCTGCAATTCCATTGTTATGTCTTGCTAATTGCTGCAGCAGGGTTCCGTGCTAAGTGGCATGAATGATTGCCTGAGGTGCATTCATCCCCTTCTGATTTACTCGACAGACACTTGGACAGCCAGGGGCTGAATGGGCAGCTAGACTTCTGCTTTGAGTCTGTCATAGTTTCAGGGTGGCTCCTGTACAGTCCTCCTCTGACTGAGAGTCTCAGCATCTCCCGACTATTCATCTCATGTCATGTTGGCTTAGGGAAGCAACTAAGCCCAAACCAGCAGAGAGATAAATATCAAGGAGGAACGAGGAACAGCAGTACTACAGTGTATCAGTGACAAAGGCTGTTTGTACGAGTCGGAATCCATGGTCCTATGTGTCAAATCCATCCGTCACACAGCTTCGTAAACCTGATTTATTTACTTTTTTTACCCGAGTTAGCTGGTGAGCTCGCCACATTGATGCCGCACCGCAGCGGTAACCCTGCGAGCGAGAGCAGATGGTCGGACAGCGCCGGCGGGAGTCGCCGTGTTAACGGCGTAGCCGCAGCTCACCCTCGTGACAACAACATGAAAGTGGCCTGCGCCTGGGAGCCTTTCAAGACCCTGTCTCCGTGTGCACAGCGGAGCGAGCGGAGGGCGGAGCGAGCGGAGGGCGAAGCCAGCGAGCGAAGCCAGCGAGCGAAGCCAGCGAGCGAAGTGGAGAGCGACAGGCTCAGGGCAGATGCGCCAGACACATTTGGTAGCAGTCAGCACTAACTGCCGAGCGCTCCGACATGCACAAAGAGGTCCTGTCACCACCAATCCCCGCTCCAACACACACTGTCTTACTAACGACCTTCAGTGGTGCCATCCTCTGAGGCTCGCTGGGATGAAGTGGTAGCCCATCCAAAGCACACATGTAGACACTCACACTCAGTCTACCTGTCTACTTCACACACACGCACGCACGCACACACACACACACACACACACACACAGAGGCACAGGCAGAACATACATGTATACTTGTGCACATACTGTACAAGTAGACACACACACATGCACACACACACACACACACACACACACACAAACACACAGACAAACACACATGAAAAGGTGAATCTCAGAGGCTGGGCTATGAGTACTGCATCCTAAGTGCTGCATCTTGTCATCATTGCTCAGTACATGTACTCTCTCTCTCTCTCTCTCTCTCTCTCTCTCTCTCTCTTTATCTCTCTCTCTCTCTTTCTCACTGAGACACACATAAACGCTCGCTGTGCTCTGTGCTTTGTCATAGTAGTCTCTGAAGGGATGCCCTCAGTTGGCGAACATGAAAGTCTACTTTACACCATACAGTACCCCCCACCAAACACGCACACACACACCTACGCACGCACACACACACACACACACACACACACATATACACACACACAGACATGCATACACACCCCAGTCCTTAATAGAAAGAGGATGAAAACACTTGCCAGCGTTTTCACACCTCCAGTCAAACATTGACACAAGGAAATGGTCTTAGCAGTCTTGTAGCAAACACTTTGTGTTCTTGAATTATTGATGCCACAGGTCAGAGTGGTGTCTGCCAAAGACAATCTTGAAGCAACAGGGCTCTTTGCCTGTTGGTATGCCCAGAACATGCTGTTCTGGTCAATAGGTATACAGCATTCTGGCTGTAGTGCTATCTCATGCACATAATCCATCTACTGCATGTGCACAGGCTTTGAAATAGAGAGGCTATATCACAAATATGTTCTTTAAAATGAGGCTATGATGCATGTATTAGAGAGTTTGTTGACAAGCCATGTTTATAAATACATATTGTGTTATTTTTTATCAGAATGTTTTAGACTTTTTTAATGTGAACTAAAAATAATAGGTATCACCTCCCACTGAATCACAGATGCAAGCACTCTGGATTAAGCACCTTTTGAAAGCTTTAATTGGCTAACACAAAAAGAAACACATGAATATGACAACTGTGTTTTTAACACCTCAATATGACCCCACTCTATTGCACAAAGTGTCTGTGAATAACATGTTCGAGGGCCTCTTAGCAACCGCAGAGAGCCAGCACGCATCACAAATGTGTGATGTTCTGCTTTGATCTGGTAAACCCATCTAGCGTTATAAGCACTTCACTTCCCATTTCAGCTCGTTTTGGGAGGATACTTCCAACGGGTCAGTTGTGAACTGGAGAGAAAACATGTTTTAAAAAGTTAAACTGCGTTCAGACTAACAGTGGGGGGACCTGACCATCCTCAATAAATACACCAAAGGTAAAGTGGAGGTAGCAAAACACAGCATGAAAATAACCTGACATGATGCGAGTCATCTAAAACTGGGATTAACTAAAGTGAGCCAAATAAATTTCGCTCAACTTAACAAATGATCTATATCATACCGCTGCATTGACTTAAAGTGGAGGAAGATGTGAGTTTGTGCTAAATGGCATGTGTGAAAAAAAAACCCATTAATATAGGCCTTAATCAACCCTAGCTCAAACACTGAGGAGATAATAATTCAAGCTGGGAGACAGACCAGAGCTCTGAACTATTGAACCAATCTCTCTATCCATGTATCTGCCACACAGGACAAGTAAAGATCATAGGCTGACATTTAACAGAGCGAGAGAGGTGTGGAGATAGCAACCTCAGCCCCCAGAGATGGGGATTTGAGTGCTCCTATCAGACTCCACATTACACCACATTAGATATTAGATAAAGCCACCCCCCCAAGAGAATAAAAAAAAGTCTGGCCTTTGCAATGTCGCTGCCATGCATTTGGAATGAGTCACGCCAACCATGTCACAGAGAGATGACTTCCTGTTTGCGTGTGGCACACCACAGCTACTTCCCAGCAGACAAAAGCATATCACACAGTGACTCTTGGACCTGTTGCTTTTCTGTATTTGTGCAGAGAGAGAGAGAGAGCATTACAAAAATGTCACCTCACCCCTCTGGCACCACAGCTGTAATGGCTATGGTGCACTCAGGAAATGCACTGACACAAGAGCACAGCCATTCCAGCTAGGGGACGGGAACTCCACAGTGGTCCTCTATAGACTGAACTTAATGCATGCCTGTGGTGACTGGCATCTTCTCCTTTTCGATAAATAAGTTGCTACGGATGGTTAGATGGATGGATGTGTCATATTGAACCCTAAAGAACAGATTGTTTTGTTCGTTTTCATCAGATATTCCCGATCTTCTATACCTGTGTAGCTCATCATCAAGCAGCAGCAGAAGATGAATTTCCTCGTCATCTAATTTATGTTCTCCAACTGTGTTCTCTATAGTTTATTTCCTCTACCTTAATGAAATGCCATTTTCCCTTCATTTTCCCATTTCATCAAATACTGGAGCACTAAAGAGTACGATTGAGACACCAGTTCAGAAAATACATTTAGAACAAAATAAGCATGTGGATCTGGAGACATTTGGTTTTATGTGGTCCTTGTTATTCTCAGGATACACTCTTGTGTATGTAACAGTGCTTTAATGTCCTGCATCTCCACAATGCTAAAATTAGCTCGAGTTGTTATAACTCGAGTTAAAGAAGCCCTATGCAAGTCTGGTTATTCCTTCGCTGTTTCTGGTTTTCGCCTGATTTGGGCTTGCATTTTTCACGACATAGCTCCCCCTGCAGCTTCGGTAGCAAGTGACTGCTACGCTAAACCCCCACTAGCTAGCTAGCAATCAAGAAACCAAGCTAAACACATACAGGGCTCCCAATAAAACGGTCGAGCAAACACATTGTTCAAGAGACTATCAAACCACATTACAAAAACGAAGTTCACCCAAGGGTAGGCTACTTACAATTTCAACAGCGACAAAGCCAAGCACTAGGGGGAGACGAAGCACCCACCAAACAACCCAAAAAGTGTTGTAGAACCATCAGAACGACTCTTAACCTGCATAATTAAGGTATTTTTTGCTAAAATTGTTGCATAGGGCTTCTTAAACTTTACATATTACCGGTACATTATAGTTAATAGAGTAGGTATACTGTAATAAGTGCTATGCAATAAGACTGCCAAATACTAGAGGAGGCCCCTTCACAAAACTGTAGGCTATTCTATGGTGATAAGGATATGTTCTTGGAGCGTGCACTCACTTTGCATCTGGACAAAAAGTCCTGCTCCTGTATCAAATACACTTAATTATAAACCATGTTTTCGGTCCATGTGGCCTTTATTAGTGAATTTATCACTTGTGTTTTCAAATGAAGAATTTATGAATGTTGGCCAAAGTTGGCCTTGTCTGATTTATATTCCTTTTCAAAGAGTTGAGCTAATCTTGATGGGGTCGTGAAGGTGCCACATTTTTCTCTGAAAATAGGGAAATTTATTTAATAATTCACATGAGGGAGTTAATACTTAATACCTGTGTGATCTTCCCCTCTGATCTATGACTTTTCATAAATGACTTCAGGAGTTTATTTTAAGGCTCCATAAACCTCACAGCGGGTTACTGTCCTGCGTTAATAAGAGCTTGTAAAGGACACAACAATGAAGGTTATTTGTCCCAATTTTTGCACAACAAAAAAATAACTTTATAAAAAAATAACCTTAACCTGTTTGGAGAATAGATGTGAATACTGTGCTTAAGAAATGGCAAACTGTCCACATCTCTCCCACTGGTAAGTCTGCTGCACTGAATATTCTAATTAACATAATTTAAGTTTAATGTTATAAGGGATATAATATAACTATTTCTCTTGTAAATACTTCATCGTAAAATCTCGCTTTCTGAATTTGAAACAAAAAGGCAACTGTTTTTCCTCAAGGCTTAAACAGGAAAGTGTTTTGCCCTTGAGCACTAAGCTGTACAAAAGTGTTTTTCATGCAGTTATTCTGCTCTCCCTCTGGCCATACAAACACAGATGTATCACAGGACAATAGCTTTTAATTATTCATTTGAGAACAAAAGTACAAATTACTTTTGTGCGATGTGATGCTCAATTTTGTCATAAAAGCACCCATTCCCGGAAAAACATGATCAGATTGTTCTTTCTTCATTTTATGTTTCAGAATATGGTAAGTACTCTCCCAAATCCAAATGCTCATACAGTTATTTTGTTTCCACCATGGAATGTCAGCATTTCATATGTGTAGCAATTTATTTTACTTTTACTCATATCCTACCCTGGAAATCCGGAGTTCTCGCAAGAACACAATGGAATGAGCAAGAACACTCTGGCAATGAGCAAGAACACAATGGAATGAGCAAGAACACTCTGGCAATGAGCAATGATGCACGTTACTTTTTTCCCTTGCATCCCGTGGGACCAATCAAATCGTATCTGATATAGATGGGCCAGAGGCATGCTAAACTGATGACGACAGCGCTGCAATGTTGGAAACATTGATCGTAGTGTTATCCAATTGTGTCTAAGTCCGGAATCATTCAGAGTAAACATTGGTCTAGTGTTATCCAATTGCGTGCAATGAGATTTTCAAATGCATGCTTGGTGCCGCCCTTCGAGTTGGGCCATTACATTGTTACATTGTTGTTACATTACATACATCGTGACCAGACCCTTCATCTAGATTACCAGGGTCTGGATTTTCCAGGCTACTCATATCCCACAATTGGGGGGGAAAGTAAGCTGGACTCACACATGGCCATAGCCTGGGAGAACCCAAACAAGCCTGTTAGCGAATTTGAATTAGTTCTCTCAATTGAGATATGTGGTAGGCTATGGTGTCAACCAGGCTAATATGGCCATGTCATTCGAAAACAAGTCCAGAATTGTTCCTAATCAAGCAGGTGGCATGTATTTATGAAGCCACTGGGATTGGGGGGTGGGGGTCCATTCTTCTTTGCCACGGTATTTGCATTCCTGGACACTGGCCGCAACAGGCTGGGCCCCTGGGCAGTGGGCACTCATGACAGACAGTAACGGATGGGTGTGAGTGCTGCCCGCTTTGAATATTACCTCTCAGTTCAGCCCCGCTGTCTGTGACATCAGGGGCCTGGGAATGGGCTAATTTAAGCAGTTTCAGCAGATGTTTACTTATTTATTTATGTTTATTTATTTTATTTTTTTTTAAAACTGGCAAGGCTAAAGTGGTGTAGTGTCCTCCATTCTGACAAATGCTAGCGGTCTTTGATCCGCCACAGCTGCAATATTTGGTCTTTGGATGATTTATCTCCTCCATTACAACATACACTTTTTGTAATATTACAGCAGTCTACATGTTTCAGGGTGCACCGTGGGCTACTATTCACTTGGAAATTCATTGTGTCCACTCCCAGATCTTTCCGCCTGCATACAGATTGTCTTCTTGTCTGCATCGGTTTGATAACAGAGTTGATGGGTTGAAAGCTTCAAGTTTAGCCTTTCCTTCGGCTTATACAAATCTCTTTCCATGCTGATGTTGTCCATTCAGATATGACAGATATCACAGCAATGATCCATCCATTCTCAACTTGACATCTTGCTTCCCTGTGCTAATACTTGAGTTCTCCAGGGACTACTGTAGCATCCATCAATCAAGCTCTGACGCAGAAAGGCTTTCTCTAATGACAAGGAAGACTTAGCTTCCTGGAGGTATGGTACACAGAGCTCAGGGTTCGTACGGGTGCTTGAAATCCTTGAAAATGCTTGAATTTTAATGTTGCATTTTCAAGTTTTGAAAAGTACTTGCATTTCGGATAAAGTGCTTGAAAATGCCTAAAATTGGAAGTGTATTTATTTTGACACAAATAGCTATCTGACGGAATGGTTAGCGTAGGCTATTAGATGCAGAAAGTCTAAAAGAGTTTAAAATTAAAACTTCTCCTCCGCGCTTGCGCCTCTGCGTGTGTGACTGATCTGCCTAGCCCTAGTCTATGGATCTGCCAGTCTGTTTTCATGCGTGACAACGCCCCCCTGCACACAGTCGAACATGAAGTGAGGATGTCGTTTTAATGAGCGTAGGTTAGAGAACAGCTATTTCGGACGGCTGAACAGAAATCATGTAGGGTCATTATGCATTGCTAGCTAGGTCGCCATTAAAGCCAACATATTATTGAATAGGCTACTTAGCTCCAATCATTGGAAGACAAGGAGAAAGTTAGGTTGAAGAGGGAGACGAAACTTTATGGTAGGCTATGTGAATGCAAAACCGCACCAGTCATGTCTATGGCCGTATCTACCATAGACGTCACCTTTCTTTCTTCAAATTTGGTTTTATTTATTAACTAAAAATAGCCGACAAGACAATTATCATTGCATCAACGCACCGTCATGCAACACGTAGTTGTAGATACCTCTAACATGTCAAAACAAAAGTAGAGTTGACTGCTATCGCTATATCCTAACTAACGAATGCAACACAGTGTCTCACGCAGCTCAAATAAACTTCAATACAAATCCATTGTCCAAAATAAATAATCGTCAGACCTGAACAAAGGCTGACTTCAAGGCCTACTCAAAATGTTATGCTGAAATTCAGTGGAGTTGCAAGCTAAGGTGCTAGCTAACCTGCACTGAAATTTAGATATCAGAGTCTGGACCAATAGTAGCCTAGTAGATAATAGCCTAGTAAATAGTAGATAATAGTAGATATTTATATGGATATTATCTAAGCATGATATTGAGTATTGGTCAGTTATTTACACAGGAGACAAGAGAAGGGAAATCATGCGGTGAAAATGAGGAGAAAGAGGTAGGAGAAGAGAGGGAAATAATAGGCAAAGGGCCCTCACAAGTGAGTGAGTCAAGATGTGACACTCACTGTCATAGGGTACAAGCAAGCTCCGCAGCCTATACCCCTGCAATTTATAAATGCAACATTCACTACACTGATGAGAAGCAGAGCATTCTTAATTAAAGATGGAGCAGAGATCAGTATAAATATCCTCAAAACCAATTGGAGAAAAGGCTCTTGAAATATACAGGTGCATCTAAAAAAGTAGAATATTGTGGAAAAGTGTGTTGGTTTAAGTTAAACAAAGCATGTTATAAACTGAACAAATGTTTCTACGTCATATGGCAAAATGATCATGATAGCCTTTACATTACAGCCCTCTATGGTTAAGTCTTTCATAAGTATATATAGCCTACTTTGCTCTTTTATAAATGTACCATATGCCTAATTGGCTGTATTTCTAAGTGATTTATGCTATAATGTATAAATTATATATACATCTTCAAGCAAAAAATTAGGTGTTTTCATCACAATATCTCTGGCTGACATGGTCAAAACTGCACGAAATTGAAAGTGTAGGATCATTATGACACATTTAGTGACCGTACACCATCAAGGATTCCCGGGACACTGAAAGACCGGGGCGCACGAAACTTGGTGGGCATGTAACCCCACAAGGATAGCATGGAACCATCGTTTTTCGTTTTGATCTGTAGCCCCCCCGCTGGACTGGACCAGCGCCGCAGCGCGGAGCTCCGTTCCTCTGATGTCTCCCCCTCTGTTCATGCAAGATGTTTTTCAACTCCGCAAGTTATGGCAGCCCGCGTGCAGCACTCTACCTTGCCTTCCGCTACTGTGGCCTCTTTCTCTATTGCAGCTAATCAGCCTTTTCCCCCTGCTCACTCAACTCAGCAAGTTATGCCAGCCCGCGTGCAGCCCTCTACCTTGCCTTCCGCTACTGCGTCCTCTTTCTCTTTTCCAGCTAATCAACCCTCCCAACTTTTCTCCTTGCCTACCCAGGGTGCTGCGCAACCTCCTTCCCCTTCCCCCGTATCGACCGCGTCACTACCTTTTCCCCTTCCCCCATCATCTCCCGCCGGAGCGAACCACGTTCGAGCCCGCGTTTTTCCCCATCCAGGGACTACGTCCCTGGTTCTCCCTTACCCCTCTTTTCCTGGATTGGTGCCACCACCCTATCCCGTCTCGGCATCTCATCTGAGACCATGTCTACATGAAATAGTAATAAATATAATCTATGTGGTGATCAGAAAATGTAGCCTATTTAAGGGAGCATCGCTTTACCCTAACTCAATGGTGGCGTTGGCCGTAAGGCAGCTGATACACAGGAACTGTTGCTTTGTCGCTCATTGCTAAGAGGGCAAGGAAAGGAATTTTTCTCCTTTAAATGTCTGGGAGTTTTTTCGCCTTCCTCTGTGATCAGAGAGTGCCAGCATATTAAAGCCCTTCCCTAGCTGACCAAGGGAGCAGCTACACCAGCGTGTAGCTCTGCTCCGTTACTTCTCTAGCTGACCCTTGGAGCACCTGCACTCTGCTCTGTTCCTGGAATCCTCTCTAATAATTTGTTGCTGCTCACCACTTCTCTTGCCAGCTACCGCGGTTAGCTACAGCAGCCTATTTTAATTGTGTAGGCCTTTATTGCTAAAAATTGGGATGCATTAGATGTTGAACTTCACAACCGCGTGTTGTCATTTTCAACATCTACTCTCTCCTGCAGCCCTATACAATTTTGGCTTTTACTTTTCCATCGCATGGATAGATCTCCCCTCCAGACTACAGACGCTCCGTTACTCCCTTCTGGTTTTAAACGCAGCTCAACGTTGTTCTAACACAAATCGGAATCCCAGCAGGCCGTTGCTCTACTCATTATTTTATGCCACCAACGCGGCAAATAACGGCCTGTCCAATCAAGCTCCCAAAACTCTCGGCCCGTGGTTTTCCGACGCCTCTTATATCAGATCAAGTCTCTCTGATCTGAGGAAATTAGCGCACCTCACGCTCTCCAATTGAATTTGTTCATGTAGTCCTGGCTATAGGGTCCCTCATCTTTAACACATTTTTTGGGGTGTATGGCAGAATCCTGCACGACTCCTGCCTGCGCAGTTGACTCCTGCACGATCCCGCAAATCACTTCAGGACCCTGGCCAGAGACTTCGCCAAACATGCTTTTCTATTATTTGCAAATTACGGAATGTGAACTAGTGAAATGATCGTTATTCAGGAAATCTAAGATATCTTAGAGGGCAGCAAAATTTGTTTGTTTTTTTTTGTTTCGAGCTGTGCTTGCTGCCTCGCTCCCCAGTTAGATATCATAAAAGGCAGCAGTTGTTCCCGTTTCGAACAGACCCATTGAGTTACTTTGATGTTCGGACATGCCAGTCCTGCTGTGATAAGGTTTTTGTTCTTGATGATTTGTAGGGGGTGAGAGTGGGGGAGGGGAGATTCCCATAGATCAGTAACTTATTTTTGCAAAAATGTCTTGTTAAAACCTGTCATGTACCCCTGTGTGTTAGACAGAAGGAAATGAGTAGGTATTGTTAAAAGAATAGTCAGTCAACCCTACATTTCCCTGATGTAAAGACATTTGCAAGTCTGTTCATTAAAAATAATTATATCCCAGAGACAACATACTGGGATTGGCAGGTGAGACTTCATTCTATTCTATTCTATTCTATTCTATTCTATTTAACTATTAGTGGCATCTCCTATACAGGCCACATACTCTCCCATTACTTCAAAAGAGACACATTATCAACCTAATGGCAGTGGTAGTTTGGTAGTTTTAACATTACATGGGTACATGATACTTTCTACTGTCTGATTTCTCCCAGTGGGAACAATGAAAAGACCAGTGTGCAGGACTATAAGTACTGTATGATGGGAAAGACCAGTGTGCAGGACTATAAGTACTGTATGATGGGAAAGACCAGTGTGCAGTACTGTATGATGGGAAAGACCAGTGTGCAGGACTATAAGTACTGTATGATGGGAAAGACCAGTGTGCAGTACTGTATGATGGGAAAGACCAGTGTGCAGGACTATAAGTACTGTTTGATGGAAAAGACCAGTGTGCAGGACTATAAGTACTGTATGATGGGAAAGACCAGTGTGCAGGACTATAAGTACTGTATGATGGGAAAAGCTAATGCAGGCAGTGTAATAAAAAGAGCAACACAGAGGGATCTGTTTGCTAGTCACGCCAAAATTATGTTTAAATGAGAAGCTTAAAACTGAGAAAACATTACATCAAGTGGGCAACAAAAAAATGACCCAAAAAAGAAAGATGTCTTATTTATCTAGCTACTAAGAGAAATGTGCACATGTGCCCACGGGCAAGGGACACACAAGCCTGTTTTACTGGCATGTCACAGTAGCTCAGATAGTGAGACTTTCTGTGGTATCATATTTATCTGTGATGGTGTGTGTGTGTGTGTGTGTGGAGGGGGGGAGGGGGGTACCAATTATTTATTTAGCTAAATAGTCTACACTAAGGTTTGGCGAATTCTCTTAGACTGTATTCAAATGCTTGTCAAGCAATCACTCTGAGTAATGTCATCTCCATATCCTACATATGTATGTGCTTATCGTATCACCCTTCATTAACCTTGTATCCAGAGCAGGCATTAATAATGATTTTGTTATTTGTGTGAAGACACTCAAAATGAAAAAGCCATGAATAATTTATACCTCCCCACCCCCCATCATTAGTGGGTGAAAATGATTTAATCAGTTGGGATAATATTATTTATTCTTATTTTTTTAAAGTGAGGCTCTCTATGCTGCTGCCATCATTCCTCTAAACCTAACATGTGAAGGTCTTTGGATTTAAATATCTAGATTGTGTCTGACATCTAGATTGGTTGAGTTTTGTCAAAGATGATAGATCTACAGATTCAGCATTTAACCAAGACTCTTGTCTTTTTTCAAAATGAAAAAGAAATGTAACTAGGTCAAGTATTTTCTTGACAAATTCAAATCAACTAAAATAAGTCACTCTGACAAGCTGCCTCGTTACCATTCATTTATTCGTCACTCGAAAAAAAGACGCAACCAATTCTGTAAGCTTATTCAAAGACTTCTCCTGACATGGTTGGATTGCAAAAAAAAAAAAAAAAAAAAACTTTTATTCTGACCATGCCACTGCTCTGCACACATCCATGAGAAGAAAGTCAGTCTAATAAGCACCGCACCTAAGAGTGGGGATTCTGGAATGTTGCAGAGTACCTATTCCCAGACAGTCACAGTGGAGTGTTTTCCCTGTGGGTGCTTGGTGACGTGTGATCAGTGTGTACTAAGCATTACATGGTCACCTTCACAAACATCCTGAGGGGATGGCAACATTGTTGCAGGCCTTCGTCACTCGGCCCACTGTTTTGTAAAAAAACAATGAGCTCAATTTCGGGGACGGCCAGTTGGCTTCTGGTAGTCTCTAACGTTCACTTCCCTTGTCAGTCCCTCTAGACAACACGCATGTGATTCCCATGAAGCTTGCCTGGAAATACCTACAAATATATATACTCTGCCCAGAGCAATGGCTTGCTTCTCAACTCCACACAGAAATGAGGAATTGTTTCAAATAGGGTGTGAGTTGTAACATGAGGTGGGCCATCTGCAGGAGATGATGAGGCCTGCCGTGTGTGTGTGTGTGTGCGTGCCTGCTCACACTCCATCTCATCAAAAACACACAGAAAGGATAAATCCATGCTCATCCATGGTTAAGGCAAAGCTGGCAGTAAAGGGAGAGAGAGAGAGAGAGAGAGTAGTAGTAGTAGTTCAGAATGAGCATGGGGGTGACTAGCGATTTAAACAGTGGCACATTTTGTTACCACTAAGGTGTGACAGGCTGTTCATAGTCTCAACACCCACATCCACAATTGTTTACTGCACAAATACTCAGTGAAAGAGGGAGAGAGATACCCTGGAAATCCAGAGTTCTCGCGAGAGCACAATGGAATTGTCTCTGCAAGACACTCTGGCAATGACCAATGATGCACGTTACTTTTACCCCGATATCCCGGGGAACCAGCTAAACTGATGAAGACAGCACTGCAACGTTGGAGGACAGTGCACATTGGTCATAGTGTTATCCGATTGCGTCGAAGTCCGAAATCATTCAGAGTAAACATCGTCTAGTGTTATCCAATTGCGTGCAGTGAGATTTTTAATTGCATGCTTTTTGCCACCCCTCGAGTTGGGCCATTACATTGTTCGTGGCCAGACCCTTAATCTTTCTAGATTTTCCAGGCTAGGAGAGAGATGCACACCTGTAACAAAAAAAACACACACAAACACATGAACAAGTATGAACTTTACTATATATAGCATTTATGCACAGACAAACACACTATATTCTCTATCACACACACACACACACACACACACACACATACACACCAGGGATGGAAATTAAATATTTTTTCTACCTGCCACTGTGGCTGGTGGATTCCAAAATCTACCAGCCACTCAACTTTTTTACCAGCCTCTAGAGAAACGGCATGAAAATGTGATATCATGATTATAGTAGGCTACCCAAAATGATCACGGTAATCAGCAATACGACTAAAATGTGCTGAATTTTGCCCTAAACCTACCAGCTGTCCTCCAAGCACAGTAGCAACAAAACTAAAGGTCAATAGAACCACATTCATATTCTATAGTGTCTTGTCATAAAAGTGGTGTGGCTCCGTTTCTGTGAGTTCTGGAGCATCCTTTAATCCAACCCTCCAACTTGATCTAACTATAGTGTACATCATCTGATTTAAATATTTACAGGTATCAAGGCTATATTTAACATTTAGCATTTATTTTCTATTTGGCCCGTTATGAAATCATGCACTGTACAATTTAAGCACAGCTCAGCTTTAAGAAACGTAATATGCATGCTTAGCATTTTGTGAAACTACATTGAAAAAACTCTGGTAGTAGTTATCTAGGCGATATAGTTAACATTTATTTTGTATTTGGCCTTATCGTGTATGACAAAAGCCCAAAGTTGGAGACCGTGTAGACATTTGCTTCAATTTCAAAACTCTGGAACGGCTATAACTTGTATAAGGGAATGCTTTACACCTTTGTGTTCGGTAAGTTCTGCTGTTTATTCTGATATACGGTTTGTAATTTCTTGAATGAAAAGTTTGTGAGATATTCCACCACGACGAATGGGTGTGGAGATGTCCGTCTGTCTGCCTCATAGGTCTAAATAGCAGCGTGTCGCAGGCCGGATTAAAATAGCTATACGGGCCAATTCAAAAGAGAACTATTTAGGTGAGAATATTAGCCTGTGAAGATATAACGCAGATCCACAGATCTCACTAGATTTATGTCTATGCAGTCATCCTGAAATAATCTAGCAGTGGCACATGAAAGCATAGTGACAGTTTCTTAATGGTAGTGAAGTGAAAGTGAAGCGCTGCACCAGTGCCTATAGGCTATGCTGCGGTGGCGGCTCAGTACGAGTTGTAGAACTTCAAATCAGCGCGATTTACCCTTATAGGCTGGTAACGTTAGGCTACATGATCCCTACAGACACTTTCTTATTTTTAACCGTCAATAAGTATGAAAATTAGACCGGTTCTGACAATTTGTGGTATGTTAGTAGCTCTACCCGCCACAGTGGCTGGTAAGTTGACCAAATTCACCCGCCAGCGCACAAAACTACCCGCATTTGGCGGGTGGTTAATTGCCATCCCTGATACACACACACACACACACACACACTTCATACCCTACTGCATAGAAACTGTGAAACAGTAAATGCTCTCCAAAGCACTCTACAGACACCTTGCTGGTGTGAGTGCTAGTGCTTTTAAGTGCTTTTCTCTGGAGAGAATCACCAAACCCAAGACCTCCATGCGGCTTCCCTCCATCTATCTCCCAGGGACCTTTTGCCCTCGAAATAGGACTGATAACCCCCATTTGTTTGTCCTTCAATCTAATGGTTGCCATAAATCACGTCATACTCTCTTAAGAAATTTGCCACCAGCGAGTGCTTCGCTCTCTCTTCCACTGATGAATTTCATTTATTAAAATAGCCTTTTTTTCCAGTGAGGCTGGCAAAAGAAATCCACTCTAGTGTGTTGGGAAACTCAGTGCAAGGATTGTTGTGTTTGATCATTGCTTTCTATTTTATGAGCTCTAGTAAGGATCTATTTGTATTTTATGAGCACTAGCAAGGATCTTTCTCTCTCCTACTCAAGCGAGTTGGACGCATTTCACACTGCTCCTGCTTCACCTATCCTTTCAGCAATTTCCACTCTTTTTAATTTTTTCATTTACAACTAGATTAGCAGACAGTGAAACCAGTACATTTAAATCTGAAACTTTACTTTACATGAGCCAGCCAAGTGTGGCAGGGGGGAGGTCATTTTGAGAATTTGTTGCATCGACTACGCCACCTAGGGAGGCCGGCCCCTAGGCAAGTAACTAAACTAGATTAACCTCTGAGGGTAATTGGAGCACACAGGTTCGTCACACCCAAGGAGCCAGAGACATGCGTTGCAACAATAATATTTATTCAAACAGGACACATTAATTGAGTTACAGTTGCACAGTAAAACACACACACACACAATTGACACTCTGACTTGAATTTCCCACAGACACACAGTGACCAGGGGGCTACTATATGAGCACTGTAGCTACGGTGGTTGATGAGCAACTTGCTATTGGGCGAGTGACCTAGCCTCAAGGGGCGGGGGACTAGAGCAGAGCAGATGCTTACCACAGTGAGCCGGACTACTGCAGGACAGAGGGTAGGTGGTGCAGAAAACACACACCACGTGTGAGAGAAACACTGCAATCCAAGTAAAGGGCGGAAGACCCGACGGTGTAACAACCCCTCCCTTTCTACCAGCCAACTGAGGAGACTTCCAAGCATTGGAGGTGTTGAGAGACAGAGGCAAAAACACAATGATGTCATCGAGCTACATGAGCAGTGATTGGCTTTGCTGATCCCTGAACAGTCCATGCATTAGCCGCTGAAAAAAAGGTGTACAAAAAGGTGTACAGAATGCCGTCTTGACCTTGTCTGGCTCGGAGACAGGGACCTGACTATAACCGCTGGCCAGGTCTAACGTTGAAAACCAGCAGGCCCCCAACAGGGCATCAGGACTCTCCTCAATCTGTGTAAGGGGAAACGTATCCTTTCATGTTCGTCGTATGTCGCACAGGATGCCCTTGGCTGAGAATAGCAGCCAATCAAACTACGGGTACATCAAACCACTAAACACATTATAATCATCATCATCATCATCATCATATTCATTTATTTCAAATATGGACAGGAGAGATGTTACATTTATTTATGGAATATTGAGGAGCATCAGCATTTGTAGTGTGAAATATTGTCATTTTTATTTCTGTCACTACAAACATGCAGTCAGTCCTGGTTGTTTGGTGGACTGTGGATGCACTTTAAAAAAATCCATGCTTCTAAACTATTAGCACAAGCCTTGAGGACAAGGACATCTATGGATGAGGGTGTGTCAAAACTTGGCCAGATGAATTGGCTCTCAAGAGCCTCAAAGGACGCACTTCTCTTTTGTGTGCCTGCAATTTAGTGGTCACAGGAACCGTAGAGCCTACAGTGTTATTTAGGAATAAGGTTGTTGACGAAGGGAAGGAGATAAGGGAAGCCTGGGAGAGTGAAAGACACTTTGAAGGCAGCACAGTTACGAGGGTGAGAAGGAGTGGGTGGGCCCGGATGTGTTGTCTTAGCCTTGCTTTTAATAATTCATACAGTGGTTGCTTTGTTCTGGCTGCATTTGCCTGTGATCTACTTCTGAACGTGTTAGTATAGGTTGCTGACAGTTCTGTTGCAGTGATAATCAATGGTGTTTGATGCAGGAGCACAAGGAGGGGTCTACTACTTTCATACTTCATATAACAGCCTTCCATTATACGCTGGAGGCCAGAGTGGACCCCAGCAACCCTGAACTAGACCTACGCAACTTCATGCAATTCTGCTACCTGCTGAAAACTTATCAGAGGACCAATCATCCTATGGCAACACTCCCAGAAATATGTCTCTGTGGTCAATAGGCCTACAACTAACAATTATTTTCACAGTAGATTATTTTCTTGATTAATTGTTCAATTATTTGTTCAATCAGAAAAGGGTACAACACTGTTCATCAGTGTTCCCATAGCCCAAGATAATGTCCTCAAATGCCTTGTTTTGCCTACACACCATATACATTTAGTTCACTGTCATAGAGGACTAAGTAAAACAGAAAATTCAAGTTTAAGAAGCTGCAATCAGAGAAATTGTTGATATTTTTAAATATGTTAGATGTTAATGGGATTACCTGATTACCTACAGTACATAAGAAGAATGATTTGATGAATTGTTGCGGCCCTAGGCACTGGTGTACTTCTGTGACTCCCATTCTTCTCCAAGGTTAGACTCCAAATGCTTGTCTACAGACTGCTTTGTAGAATGTCACACTGTGTGAAGCTGTTTTGCTACACGGTGAAGGCCACACAGATTTTGTAGAATAGAAGCTGCACAGAAGTTGGAGAAAAATTTCAAAGTACCCAAGGAGTGTCATGTCATCATATCATTTGTTCCATTTTGCCTGTTTGGACGTAGTGTAATAATTTAATTTTGTAAGTTGCATAAAATCTTGAGAACCTGTGGTTGTTGTTAAGTTGGCACAGTCAGCTCCCACTAATCATGGCTTGCACAATGAATAATACAACATTTATGTCTTTTGGACATAAGGCAGGAAGTACACAGCTTTCATAGTAGCAGACATCATGAAAGCTCAATAGTAAAATGTCAACAGAAGCCGCGCTGAAGATCGGAGACTTTATGGAGGCTTTAACTACCTCCCCATTATCCACAGTCCCACACAACACCTCCAGCTGTTCGTCCTTGTCTTCCTACTCCGCCCCCTCCCCTGACACACACACACACACACACACAAACACACACACACACACACACACACACACTGTTTGAGATGGAAGCAAACATGTTGTAATCCAATTTGAGTCAGATGTCTGGCAAAGCTAATTAAACTCAACTTTGGCAATGCCAAACAAAGAACATGGAGGAGGATCACAAAGGAGAGGGGGGAAAACAACAAAAACAACCCTGAACTCATCAGAGTTGAGATGTTTTCTAGTCTGACATGCTGTGGCTGACACGTTTGATCTCACGCCACTTCATTCTTACAGCAGTCCTAAAAGGCCGGGCCGACTCGCTAGCAGTGTCAGCTTTGTAAACATTCGAGCCCTTGTTTCCTCCATCCTGGCTCGTCGCTGACCTCAGTGGGTGAGTTAGACGAGGTAAAGTCACCACAAACAAGTCCTGACTTGCCCTGACAAGGATGGAAAGCTGGGAGAAAGGACTATGTCTCTTGAAGTAGGGATTTGGGCTAATCTAATCAAACAATGAATTAATTAATCCATCAAGGGACATTAGACTCAGTAATTATCCGTCAAAAGTTGAATGTTATTCTGGCAGGAAATCCATGGTGTACAGGGAGAATAATCACCCTGTTGGATGTTAAATCCTACCTATCAAAACTCTGCTCCGACTGCGGACGCTTCCTTTTGTTTCCCTTGGCATTTGCGAAATTAGCGTGTGAAGCGGATTTCCATTGAAATTTGCCCTGTAAGTCACTGCCTGGGACTGGCTCTGTCACCTCGCCAGTAGACGTGGGTCCATCTCAGCCTGCAGGAGGGTAGGTTTCCAAAAGCTAATCACTGGACAAATGGAAGATTTAAGTTGTCAAATTGGCTGTGTGTGTGTGTGTGTGTGTGTGTGTTTCACATTACAATCTCCATAACTTTTTTTCCCTTCTAGCTCTGACATCAAGTGAAAATTAAGGCTGACTTTTCCTGTGATCACTGCTGGATTAATGTGTCCTGAGTGTGCATTTAATTAGACTTTTTATGGGAATAGGAAAATATATTCTTATGATATCAAAATAGCCCAAACAGGTAGAATGGATGGAGAAGAGAAGCCATCATGAGTGTGGAGTGGGGTAGGTCTGGGACACCAGATATCACTGTTGAGCCTTCTGGAGGTGTGGTGAGCCTAATTCAATGAAGTGAATGACCGATGAAGGAAGGTGCCTGCTCAATAACCCCAGTGAAGTGCTCTTGAACGCTGTTCTGTTGGTGATGTTTTTTGCCCACAAAGGTTGATTTGTTAGTTTTTGACGGTAAAAAGGCTTAGTTGTTGATTGGCTGCTGTGTGAAATCTCCTATAAAACTAGGAAATTAACATCTTTCCTGTCTGTGTTTGAAATATGCCTTGGATATATTTCCCAGATATATCTGTAACATTTTAACAGTATAAAACAAGACAAGCAATCTTTATGGGCTATTATTCAAGTGCATTTAAAATGCATTAAGTGAAAAAAAAAATTCAGGTTGTTTGCACTCATGTAACAAAGTGTCAAGGCACAAACAAGACTGAGCGGCATGACTTCCCCCAATAGACTACAGTTCACTGAACAGATTATGAATTCCAGTCACTAGTAATGATAATGCCATTTAGTGCATTCCCAAGACAACTATTTGTTCATAATGAACATTCTTACAAAAGAGTCGGAGAAAAAGCTTGTCACAGCAGTCATAAAGATACAAGAGTTATTACTCAGGGGTAGCATCCCACATCAGAGCCACAGCTGACTGCTGTGGCATGTTTTCTTTGCCACTAGCTTTCTAAATTAGTTTTTAGTTTTGGCAATCATTTTAATTGAACTCTGATAAGCATATACTATATTTCATATAATATATTATGAGTGATCCACCTATTTGAAAAATCAATCTTTTATTTGTAGATCACATCAGAGAAAGAAAGGATATTAGTGTAAGCAATCATTTCGTAACCACAAATTAGTGGAAAAACAGATGGGAGGCTGGCTTTATTAAGGATGAGTTATTGATTCCTTTATCTAGCACTCAGGAATCTCCACTCAAAGGCCCAACCCTGGAGACGAAACGGGCACAAGGCACTGGAGAGAAAAGCAGCAATGTCACCTGACCCAACTGGAGAGAAAAGCAGCAATTTCACCTGACCCAACTGGAGAGAAAAGCAGCAATGTCACCTGACCCAACTGGAGAGAAGAGCAGCAACGTCACCTGACCCAACTGGAGAGAAGAGCATAAGAGCAATGTCATATGACCCACCTGTGAATAAGGCTGCAACCCAAACGCATCAGGCACCATGAACACATTTGCAGTGCCAACATTTACACATCGGCTTCATACTTCATGCATAGTGTGACTATTAGTTTCCAGTCTACACACACACATACACATACACACACACACACACACACACACACAGCATACCTCTGCTAAATGATCTTCTGCTTGGAGTGAGCTAGAAGCAAGCTAGGAGTGTGGAAGTGATCTGAATTAGCACAAAAGCCTTTTACTGTAAATCCTATTTGCATCTAATCTGAGATTGAGTGCTATCTAACAGAGTGCCTCGGAAGACACTACAAGGCACTGAAAAAAACATGTTTTCCATCCAAATGCCATGTACTGATTTACTTTCTAACAGTTGGAACATGGCTGAACTGCTTACAAATATTCAATCAGCCCACACCAACAGTAGGGAAATACACACACTAACTACAACCTCAAGGCAAACATTATCTACGGACACCACATAGTAATCTGCACAAAAACACACACGTACCCCAAATGCAAAAGCAGTGCGCAATGTTTTTAGCATACTACATCACTGATTTGTTTGCATATTTGAATATGTATAGATTACGTATGTGTAAGCTGAACGCATTTATGATTGTACAATCCAATTTTATTCAGATTTACTCCGAATTCCAAATCTATGTTTACGCTACAGGGTTTCTATGTGTGTGTGTGTGTGTATGTTTGTGTGTGTGTGTGTGTGTGAGAGAGAGAGTCCGTGTTTGTGTGTGTGTGTGTGTGTGTATGTCATGGAGAGAGAGGGAGAGAGAGAGAGCATGTGTTTGTTGTTTGTGTGTGTGTGTGTGTTTTGTTTGTTTGTGGTTGCTGTTTTGTGACATGATACAAAAACCCATAGGCTATATATTCTGTGTGCTAGCCTGTCTCGCCACCACACCAACCAACCTTCTGTGTGCTAGCCACCATACCAGTGAAAGGTCCTGTTGCAGCCCAGGCCCCCTTCATTGGAATGATGTGGACTAAGATGTGGGAAACTAAGGGAGAAATGTGTTGGCTTTACTCTTAATTTACTGATTCTGCTCAGCATCACCTTCATGATGAGTCATTCTACCCACTTACTATGAATGTCAAGCAACATTCTCCCTTATGGAATGCAATCAGACACACTGCTCTGTGCTTTCAAGCTAAATATCTACAGTTGGTCTGTGTCTAGCACTAGCAATGGTAGTAAGATACTGTTCTTGTCTGGTGTTCAAAAATAGGGACCCGAAAATGTAAAAGATAAATAGACCTGTCAAATAGAAATGTAATTGTCCTGTGTATATGCAGGGGGTGAAGGGAGGAATAAAAATAGAGCTTCTATCTGAATGTCAAGGGAAATTGAGGACAAGGTGGAGAATAGACTGGCAAGCTGCTACACTCAGATTCAAATTTGAGATGGAACAATAATCTGGACTTTCTCACTCATTTTTTTTTTTTTTTTTTTCTTCCACATTTTTCTCACTTTTGCTCTCATCAACTGCTCCCCCAAGCAAAGAGTGAGCATATCCTGATCTGAGAGGTGCTTGACACTGGCCATTACATTTTGATTGAGAACCAGATTTGAGCTTAAGGAGACAGCTATTATAATGACTTGAAGAGCGAGTAAGAGAGCAAGAGAAGTAGGCAGTCAAGGAACAGTGTGTGTGTGTGAGAGAGAGAGAGAGAGAGAGAGAGAGAGAGAGACAGAAGAGGTTGAGAGGCAGGAGGAGAGGGTTTTAAGCCACTAGGATTCAACCCGTCCATCCGCCCCTCATGACTCCTGAGGGCTAAAAAGCCTATTCTCTTTTTCTTTCTCTCTCCTCTGCTCTCCTCCTGCCTACCTCACCCGTGTCCACTTCAACTCATCCCCCCCCCTCTCTCTCTCTCTCTCTCTCTTTCCCTTTCGCTCTCTCATTCATTCTTTTCCTTACTTGTCGTTCTTTTTTCAGCTTCTCTCTATTTTGAATTTTTGTGTTTTTTTCCCCCATTCTGTCTATGTGTGTGTGTGTGTGTGTGTGTACAGTGTGTCTCCATGTTGTCTCAGCTCCGCTCCTTAATTTCTCCTTTAGGGTGGAAATCCTGGGAGCCATGGGGTTGCAAACGGCACTTTGATTGTGTGGTGGTGGTGGTGGAGGCGGTGGTGTTGTTGTGGGGTCGAAGTGTGTGCTTTTAAGCAGACACACATCCCAGATATTCTTGCAGCCGTTCCCCGAAGATTTGCATCATGCTGAGCCACAGAGGAGAGGGTAGTCTTTTTCCAACAATTCCTCCCCCTCTTCCTCCTCCCCCTCCTCCTCCATCAAGCCCTCTTCCACCTCTTGGCATCTCTTTCAATCTCTTTCTCATTGTCCTCTCAGTTTCTCTGTTCATTTTCTTTTCTCCATCTCCTTCAGCTGTTCATTCTCTTCTCTCCCAGGACAGCTAGGTCTCCTCTCCAGTTATTTCTCTACCTTTCAGCTCCCACTGCAGCTTTCAAAATGCCCCCCCCCTCCTCCCCACCTCTCTCTCTCTCTCTCTTTCTACCCCACACTGTCTTCTCTTTTTCTCCTTCCTCCCTTTCTGCCTGCCTGATTGTGGCTGGGTGCTTTTCCCCTCTGCGCGCCACATTCACACCTCCACAGGCAGACTGCACCTCTGTTCTACTGCCTGCCTGGGCAGAGGAGGCTGATCTGCTCACTCTATCAGCAGAATCTCCGGTGGAACAGGTACTAGTTGACATTTCGATAAAGTACCATTGGTATTCAGATTAGAAAGCAAGAGTGGCGAAATAACAGATTTGAGTGAGACCTGCTTTAGGCCTAGTCCACACGTACCAAACCGATCTTTTTTTCCTCCGTCTTCCCTGGAACCGTATCAAGAATATTTGCGTCCAAACGGATCCATCTCAACACGACTCAACACGTTACTTCATACCCCAGGCCTATAGGTGGCACTGTGTCTTTACAGAAATTCACCAAAACTTGCAAACGCGGCGCTTTAAAACAGACAGAATAGGCTACGGTTAAATGGCTAGTGCAAGGAAACCAGAATTGTTTGTGTGGACTGATGGTGAACTGTCAACTGTAGCCAACTGTAAAACTAAAAACTTTATTTTACGGTTTGTGAAGGGTGCAGTCCGTCCTTTATTTGGCTAACGAGGTAGGCCTACTAATCACCTTTACTTTCTTTGGTTGTAGGATAGTCTGTGATTCACATTAGTTTTGGCTATCACCGCAAGTAGGCTACTAAACATAAGGCTTACCCAAGTTCTAGGCTATTCTGTCGCCACATTTATAATATTGCTATAAAACCGTTAGTAACAGTCAATACTTTTGCCTGCATCAAATCGTGCATTAGATTCAGTGTGCTACCATCGGCTTAACGTGAGTTCTAAGCATCTTTGTATGCTTATATCTGATTTCACTCGACTGTGAATGCATGTATATATGTTGTAAGACATGTAAAATAAATGAATGACACTGGCACTACGCACAAATTAATGTAGCCTAAACTTACACCGCGACTTTCCTAATAACTTAAGTTCTCTCGGCGTCACTGACAGTAGCTAGAATGCATAAAAAACACCGGGAAAAACAGTGTTCAGTCCACCAAGTCATAAGCTATCGGTAGCCAAGCAGCATCAGTTGTGATATTTATCTTAACGGAGTGTAATCGTAGGTAATGTCATGTATGAAAACTAGTATTGTTAGGCAATACTATAAGTGCAAGTCCAGGGCAGCTGAGGTGTGGCGATGACATCATCGACACGCATAAGCAGGATGTGCGGTTTTGCTGTCTAAACGAACTCAAACGGGCTACGGTTTCAGATTTCTCCACTCTGGGACCAGGTTTCAGAAAAGTGCGGTTTCGGGCAGTGCGTTTACAGGATTCGTTTGGACGCTCGGCCAAGACGAAGCAAAACCTCTGCGTTTAACCTAAAAAGCGTCTCCGTGTGGACAGGCCTTTAGACCACCCATGCATGCAATGCCCATCTTTTATGTTGTGATTCTTTATCCCCAACCCCACCCCCCTCCCCCCATGTATTTAAAAAGTATGTTGCTCCTCCTACTCCTCTCACCGGGAGATACATCACAATAACCTGTTCTGTTATAATTAAATGATGTAATCATATTCACATTACATTAATGGCTCTCAGATTAGGCAGACCACGAGGGAACATTAGCCTTGAGTGCCACTCTCCATCTCACAGCACACTCCAGCATTAAACAAAAGAATCTGTTGTAAGCACAGACATTCACACCACCAAACATGCAAACACAGAAAAACAGACACCTGAAAGAAAAGGTGACTTTTCTCTTCTGAGATGACTTTGTTGTTGAAGGAAGTGTCTAACACTTCAAACATGACAGCCATTGTTTCAATATAGATTACAAATCCACCTCTCCTGATAAATTCTTTATTATGAACACCAAATAGTGGCTCTCGCTACAGCATATCAATAAATAAGCTGCTAAAATAAGTTCTTTATAGACCCTTTCAATTTGTTCTTAGAGGGTTTTGTGATGATGTTTTCTGTGCCACCGGAAATGCCTTAGGAATGCACATGTTTATTTATGTCATTGAAAGGGTCTGTAAAAAGACCAAAAGAGAATGGGTATTCACTGTTGTCACTTTGAGCTCCACACACAATTTGCTAGTCTTAATCTTGAAATAACACACATTAACATTCTGTGGCCTGTTGTTGCTAGTTTGTTCTATGTCTGAATATTGCTTTAGGCATGCTTTAGGCAATGATGTACAAGTGTGTTTGATACTGGCCAAATCATATTCATTGTTCAGCTGTTCATAAACATCCAAGTAGAGAATTACAAATGAATGTTTCAAAGTCTAAAAAACAAATAATTAGTCACAAGAGAGACAAACTCAACTCACTGACTTGTGTAGACACTCAGGGGACCTGCCCCAATCAAACCATAAGCAAGCCAAAAGATGACACCTGCATGTCAGACTGCTCGCCTGCCTTAGTTAACAGCAGTGTTTGGAATAACGGCGTTTAAAAAAACGGCGTTAGGTAAAAACGTTATTTTTTCAGTAACGGGGTAATCTAACTAATTACTTTTCCCGTCATTACAACGCCGTTAACGTTACTGGATGTTAAGCGGTGCGTTACTATGTATTGATTGAATAAACTGTGTAATCCGAACGCACCCCTGGCTCACAGCTATTGAGGAGGTGGGTTAATAACGACGTAAGCGATTATGATTGGCTAAGGCAGAGTCATGTTTCATGATAGCCAATCAGAGCCAGTGTTTTTACACACATGCCAGCACACGCGCCACACACACACACACATGCAACAGCTAAAATAGAGATTCGACGAAACAGCAGAGGTCAGGTAGCCTGGCGGCCATCCTATATCATTGAAATGTATAGTCTGGAATCGAACCATTTACCTCGCTTAATCCAAGGGGCGGGTAGAGAATTGTCTTTCAAACTGCCTAGGCATGCAATAGGCCAGCTTACGACCATATCCATTATCCGCCGGCAAAAGCGGCAAATACATCCTTCTTCGAAAGGAATTACTTAAGTGCATTGTGTGTGCTCAACTTTCAAAGAAAAGTCCAACTCCTCCAAAGTTGACGCCAACGCCGATTCAAACAACCGCTCTTCGTTAGCCATAGCCACCTTCCTTATTGTTCACCGTCACAGGACTGTCGTTATCCTGTTAAGCCCGCCTTAAGACTCTCTAACAAAATAGAGCGCTGTGATTGGATGAAGTCCACGGCGTCAGCCAATAGAAATCCCTATGGTTTGATACTAGGCGTACAGGCTGAGCAAATTAATTTGCCGCCGCTAGGGTGCGTCTAGATTTCTAGGCTAGAGGTCAGGAGCAATCCGATGAAAAGTTGGCATTTTCAAGGTGGAGATATAAGCACTACTTCAAATTCATTGTGGTGCATGTAATGTGTACATGCATGTAATGTGTACATTATGTCCAGGAGCGAAGACTTTTCGACATCCGTTGTAAGCAACTCTAATTTAATTAAGCATCTCACACACGCATCTAAAGCTAGTGGCCAAAAACACCGATACCTCCACCACAGATGATAGCTCGCCATCCACTAGCAAAGAAGGACTCGGAGCAAAGTCCTCCAAGCAGCAAAAGCTACTACAAAAGTACTGAGTAACTATAACTAATTATTTTATTAAAGTAACGTTCCCAACACTGGTTAACAGCAAGGAGAGTGAGAGTGAGCGAGCGCAGTGCAGTGCTAAAGCGCCCGGGGCGCTAGCTGTTAAAACAATGCTCAAGGATTCTGTTAGAAGAGCAAATAATCACACAAGTGATTGAAACAGTCAGAAAAAATAATAGAGAGCTCTACACAGAGCAAAGGTGAGCAACAGCCAATGCCAACCGTGTTCATTAAACTGTCCTTGAAGATAAAATATAAATGGCTATGGCTATCAATCCTTAATGTCAGTGAATAAAATATAACAACTTGTCTCACGTCCTAACTGAATACCAATTGGCTTCATCCGATAATATAAGTAGACCACATCTGATAATTCAGCTGTGCAATCGTGCTACCATGTACTAAACATTCTTTTCCGGGGGTATGGTAGGTGTTCTTTGTCAAATGCATTCACTAGTTTCTGGATCTTTTAAAGTGATGCAAGAGCTCCAGGTTTTAAAGGGAAGCCATCTTGAGTGTTATTCATGAATTCTCTAACTCAGTAAGGTTCTGTAACCTGAATGGAAGAGTGGTGCTTTGCCATGGCAGAGTTTTCATCCTGTGAACTGTCTAACCTCTCAGTTGCAGAAACTAAGATTAAAATCTTTACAAGCTTTTTAGGGACTTAATGAAATGTTCATTTGTTGAGCATGAATCGTGCCGATATACCAACACCACAAAATCCTTCTTGCTGATTACTTTTTAATTATACAAGGTGATATCATTAGTCTTGTATCCTGGATACCATCAACCTTGGTCACTGAGAAATGACTGTGTGGCCTTGTACAGAAAAGTGTTTCTGAATTACCTAATCTTATCACGCCATCATGACTCATGATGAAATTATAGGGCAAAACTCCAGACACTCTGAGAAAGGAAAGGTGAGGCAGGTGGAAATGAGAAGTCTCTGTGATGGCAGATGGTGTTTTCACAGGGGTGGAAAGTGTGCTGATATAGAGTCTAACCTTACTGAAAGCTTCTGATTTGACCAAGATATCAGAAAAAGGCAACACAAAAAGACAAAGCTGATCTAAAGTCTCCAGAGCCACAAGGTGATGAAACAATATCCCATGTGTAATCAGTAGTCTTTATGGTCATCTCTAATGTCCCATTAACTGCATTTGGGGGAAAAACAGTTTGTTAATCGTGTGTCCAAACACACTTGTTTATAGACTCTGTTTTATAGGAAATGGAATACAGGGCAGACATTTCATGTTGTGACAAGGGATTGATTTAAAGCTGTGACAGCTGACAAGTTGACATGCTGGTGTATATTTCAAGGTAGACTCTGCTTTTGGGCAGTCTTGATCCTTGGACTGGACAAGCGCAGGCACTCCACTGCCATTTTGTTATTGCTTTCCATGCGGAAGTGTAGGTTTCTCTCATTTGGTTTCACAATTTCACAATTGAAACCATTTTTTATTGTGAAAGGATGTTTTGTGCTAACATGCTTTGTCCTCTCTGGTCAGAGACAGTAGGTGTAAACAGTGGTGGTCTGGTATGTGAAAGATGTAGGTGGGGAATACATGTTTATCAGCACTAATTCATGCAAATGTCATGCATTATGCATACTACATTTTGTATTGAGGTCACTGAACAACACCATATCGGATCAATTACCAGCAATACTCTTACTCTGGAAACACAGACAGAAGAAACGTCTCGGACTCCCATGATTCCCTGACATAATGTATACTGGTTATACCTCTGTGCACATAAAACTAGGTAACATAATGTGTGTGTGTGTGTGTTTGTCTTGTGTTTGTGTTGTATTTGTTTGTGTGCGTTTGTTTGTGTATGTTTGTATGTGTACGTGAGGGTGTGTGTTCTCATTTCCTCCCTGTCAGGTGAGAGGGATTACACACTGTGGCGCAGACAGACGCAGAGCATTTCGGCTTGATGGATGCTGTTTGAACTGGAGAGAGGGACCTTCTTTTTATTCCACTAAGCACTTTCTATCAGGGTGCTCTTCACAAGCAGTGATAGACTGGAAGGTCTTGGCTCGGCACAATAGCATCAACTGTCAAGTCTCCGGGTATGAAACTTCAAAAGGAGAGCTTCTGGCAGTTTAACATCACAGACATATAGAGTTCTTCTTCAGTTAAGCTTCCTGCATTCCAGCAACACCATCTCTCTCTCCTCTCCATTTTTTCCCCTCTCTCGCTTTAATTTTATTCCTTCCAAATGTCAGTTTTCCTGGTGCACATGACCAAGAACAACATTGAAATAGATTTTTGGGAATAGGTGAAAACCTGGCAAAGCTGTACGTTGGGCCTTCACGGCTCCATGCATGCTTGAGGTAAGGAGTGGTGTAATGTACTCACAATTTGAAGTCTCGTAGCAATCCATGAGCGCTATCTTTTCGGAACCTCATTATATCTTTCCAAACCACACATTTTCCCCATGCGATGGTTCCCAAGATAGAAAGACAATAATGTAGCTCTAAGTTATTGCTTGACAATGCCGCAATACATTTTTAAATGCTATAGAGTAGAAGTTACTGTTTCCAGAGAGATGGTTTTCTTGACCGCCAGATCATTTTGCTGTCTCACCAGACTGATGAGTATAAATCGTGATTGGGTGATATATGGGCAGATGATTTGACTCAATTATGCTGTACTACTAGCCCAGTACAGCCCAAACCCCCTGTGTGTATTGCATTGATCAAAATGGACGCCAGGAATTAGGTGCTGCATTAGAATTCACAGCTGGCGTTTTCAAAACAGTTCTGTGGGATGTGTTCTGGAGGCCTGAAGCAGGAACATAGTAGTGCTAATCATGACTGTTCACTACCTGAGAAATAGAAAAGCTCCAATTTCAATGCACAATGTCTATGTTTACTTTTAAATTATAATTAAATTATAAAATTATAAGCAACAGGGCTTATACAAGGCAGCAGGAAATTATAAGCAACAGGGCTTTGCACATTAGTATACAAAGAGAAATTGGGTTTGTCGTTGAGGGTTAATGAATCCAATGTAAAATGATGTCGCTATGGAGGAGTAACATGGACACCTGTCCACTGGGAAATGCAGAGTACACAACACACCGTCACATACCCACAAACAAAATAATTAAGCTCTGATTACATGCAGGAGGTTTGATGAGCATTTACTTTACACATTAAATCCCCAAATCCATCTCACAATCATATGCCTTATTACTTTCAATCATGCATGTCTGCTGCAAGGCACACTTCTATTACATTCTCAAGCTTAGGTCTTTAAAGTAAATACACAGAAAGCTGATAGTGTATGTATGTGTGTGTGTATCAGTAAATTCAATATAAAGTTGTTTAATATTAATTAAAGGCGCTCTAAGCGATGCTCTGCGCTTTCTAAGCAAAAACATTATTTGTCACATACAGCAAACATCATCTTCCCATCCGCTAGCTGCCGGTCTCTGTGCACAGCCTAGGCTCCAAACACCACCTACAACAAGAGCCCTGTGGCATTGTTTTGTTAGGAGAATGAAGCCATACAGCTTTTCTAGGAGGTTTATCACTTACTCTGAGTTAACTTACCCAGGTTTGTCAGTAAACCACATACTTGGAATCAGAGCTAGTGAGCGGAGCTGAGCGGTGCGAATATCCCGCTCCTCGCTCAGGTGGCTGTTCACTCGCCTGCTCGCTCAAACCACGCCAGGTCATCCGCCTCAATTCGGCCCCCGGCTCCACTTCAAAATCCTCCCGCTCCAGTGAAATCGCTCCACGCCTACTCCAATTTCAAAGAGGGAGAAATAATCTACAAGCCGAATTGTCAATTTAGAAAACTTAAATCCCAAAGAACTAAGAGAAACGGCAATGTCACTCATAGAACATGTATTGTAAAAGATAGCCTAATGCAACACCGACAGTGCAACAACGAACAAGCTTGGCAACGTACACATAAGCCTCAAACTAAAGGGATCAGTGGGATTAATTGCCTAAATAATACAGGTTTAGCGTCCAGGTTTTACTTCAGCCTTACTTAAAGCATAGGCCATTCAAATTGCTCACGTTTTCCTTTGCTCTCCGCAGCACACTCATGTTTCCGCGAAATGTGTCTTCTTAAATTCCAAAATAAATCTCACTGGAACAGTGTCATGACATAGGCTAGTTGTTCTTGCTCTACAATGTTTGTATCTAGTTTTGTAGGAATAGTACGCTTGTAAGCCCTATGACTTTCAGTTTCCTTTCTAAAATATTTAGCGACTTCATCCCCAACTAACTCACTGCACGTCGGCAAGCTGGACTATGTGCTACGGACTCTGGGACAATGCATTCTGGGATACGGGGGAGAACTCTGGGGGTTGTTTGTGTGTGTTAATGTCTTTATTTACTGTTTTAATGTCCGTGTTTTAGTGTAGCGTGTTACCCTTCTAGGTCTTCCTCATGTGTGATCCTTTTTGTGTGGGGGGCTGCGTCCACCCCTGTATGTGTAGTGTGTGTGTGCGTTTGATTTGCCTAGAGTGTGCGCTTTTTGTGGCCTGCGTCCCGGCTCCTGTTTCTGAATGCTTGGCACTGAACGCGGCCTCTGCACCTAGCTGTAGCAATGAATCCGTTACATCACTATGACAAGTGTCTTCATTTTGAATTGTAACGGTCTTAGTTTCATTATGAAGACGTGAGTTCTAGGTGGACTTGGGCACATGCTTCAGACTCGTGGTGTGAGCGGCGCCGGAGCGAAATTGGAGCGGAACAGAGCGGCCGCTCCGGTATCTAAATTAAAAAGCGCTCCACGCTCCAACAAAATTCCATCCGCTTCGCTCCTCGCTCGCGCTCCGCTCACTAGCTCTGCTTGGAATACCCCCCTTGACCATAGAAACATAACAAACTGTTCCAGCCAATCACCGACGAGATGCGCGTTTAGGAGTTTCAGTTGCACGGGGGGGAGGGGGAGGGAGGAGCGAGCTAGCTCTCTGTTTTGTTTGAATGTCTACAGAAGGGGCGTTACCCAACATCGCTTAGTATATCGCTTTAATATATGTAACTTAATATGTTCATTTTCATGAATCCATTCAAAATTAGTGTGATCCTCTAATCATTCATAATTAATTATGATGAGACTTTGGACCTGCACTGACAACATCCAACCTTTTTGATTATAATTATTGATAATAAACAAATCATATCTAATCAGAAAATGTTACATTCATCTTCCCCTTGAATCACAAAACAAATTGCTCAACATGGTTAACAAATTGTTTGAATATGTAAGGAATGTCTGCCGGTTATCAGAAAATACAGGGCAAACAAGATGAGAAAGAAAGAGCTCTCTTCAAGATTTTGTGGACATATCTAACAGGTATGTATTTTCAATTGACATAAGGCATAGAGACTTACATGGTTTCATTTACGCAATATGGCACAACTCACAAATGAGACATTAACTAATTGAGTTAGATGTACATACTGTAGATCTACAGACTGTTTGAGCTTTCAAAGACATTTTATCCATCACTGACGCCTATGAGCGTTCAAGCAGCCTCTGCAAAAGCCTCTGCATTCAGTAACCATGTATCAAACCTGCAGGCTACTTTTCCACAGGGCTTGAAGATGGTAACGATGACAGCTAGGCGTCAGAGGGACGTCCTCTTCGGCAAAGCCGCGCTGAGCCCCTTCAGACCTTTCATCTCCTCTCCTCCGTCACAGCACTTCCTTGGCATGACTCATCGGGGGCATGATGGATGAAAAGCCAAGCCTCTGCTTCCACTTTGAATGCGGTGGGAATGTGGATGGAGGAATGAGACAATCATGGCTCAAATTGGTGGGGAGTCGGCAACCCATCACTCTATATCAGTGATAGCCCACAACATCCTCTCACATTACATTACATTGCATGAGATGTCAGAGGGGGATAGATTCAATAGATTGCATTATCAAAGGCATGTTGGTAAACAGAGTTGTTACAATGTCAAACTACTGAGGTCTCCAACAAGTGCTTTTCATATAGGCAGTAGTCAATCATTTATGGGAGGAATGGTATAACAAGTATACAAGTATAACTGATTAGCTCTGTGAAAAAAAAAAATGCATCAGAATTTGTGATGTAAGTAATAATTTATAATAATAAATAGTTTTTTTAGGGTATGAGATGTAAGCTACTAGCTTAACAAACTTGTAAACTGCTGTTAATCAACTAAGAATACCTCTAATAAAAGAGTATCAACATTTCAAGAATATATTCAGAAATAAAAGTCTTTTACTTTGTAAAAATATAAATTACTTTCTGAGGAACTGCAAAGTGTGCTTGCTCAGGTGCAGTTCACCAACGTGAGCAGACAGTGGAATAGGCTACGTTGTGCACGATTTAGTAAATTGTGCGCACGTTTTATATTGTGTTCACGTTTTACTTAATTGTGCATTCAATTTACAACAATTAAAATGAGAGCACAATTTAGTAAAATGAGTGCACAATTTAGTAAAACGTGCGCACAATTTAGCAAAATGTGCAGTCAATTTAGTAAAATGTGCACACAATTTAGTAAAATAAGCACATGTTTTCTGGATATATACCAAACAATATCTTGCAATGACACCTCTAGGGTTCCGTAAAGAACAGAGTGCAACCTAAAGAACTCCACATACAAGACTGATGTACACCAGACAAAAGATGCCGGACGGAGCGGCATAGTCGCCAGCATACCTGTGACACCAAGACATAACCAACAAACCAGCCATTTTTTACGG
The DNA here is from genome assembly GCF_017589495.1 of Alosa alosa. Lineage (NCBI taxonomy): Eukaryota > Metazoa > Chordata > Actinopteri > Clupeiformes > Clupeidae > Alosa > Alosa alosa. Next base: position 31,916,499 of record NC_063189.1, on the reverse strand, counting down.
TAACACTTTATTTGAAGGGGTCTACATAAGGCTGACATGTAACCGTCATAAGAACATGTACATTAATGACACATTGTTGATGTTTATGACTGTTGTCATAATGCGTCATTCGGTTTTTGGAATGTCAAGTTGACATTGTTTGGGTGTCATCATTATGACAACTTGACATTAGCCAAGATGACATTATTTGACACGTCTTTGTCATGACAACTTGACATTAGCCAAGAAAATGTAACCTGTTTACAATATTGTCATGACGACTTGACATAGCCAAGAAAGAAATACAAGTTGTTTGGCATGATATTGTCATGACAACTTGACATATAACTGTGTTTGGCCTGACTTATCTTCTAGGTTTGTGAAGTGATGAGCCTGAACAATTGACTGTCATGACGCCATTATAAATTGGTCATAAATACTTTTCTTGACCTCAACTACAGTGGTACAGTTTTGACTTGTCATTAAGCTGTCACAAAGAACTATTACACACCAAAATAGTTTCTTGACAGTGTCATGACAACTTGACATAATTGTTTAATTATTACATGAACAAGTTCAAATAACTGTGTTTGGCCTGACTTATCTTCTAGGTTTGTGAAGTGATGAGCCTGAACAATTGACTGTCATGACGCCATTATAAATTGGTCATAAATACTTTTCTTGACCTCAACTACAGTGGTACAGTTTTGACTTGTCATTAAGCTGTCACAAATAACTATTACACACCAAAATAGTTTCCTGACAGTGTCATGAATACTAACCTTGACCTAAAGTACAGTGAACCATCTGAGATGTTTCCTGAACATGTCATTAAGTGTCATTACACTATCATGTAGGTCCTATTTCTGTACATTTTACATTTCTGGAACATTGAGTCTAATTTCAACTATAATGACAACAAATACCATACTCAGTCATGACTTAAGAGTTTATTTCAGCAATGCATTTTGCAAAACCATAATACATGGACATGTTACCATGCCAGCTAACCTAACTGTGCATGTGGAACATGCATTCAACTATTCACATACTAGTCTTTAAGCACCATTTCATTACCATCATTTCTGCAGCTTTTTCAAATCATGCACGAGTCTACCCAACACACCATTACGATGACGGATTCCTAACCAGTAGTACCCAGGGACGGATTATGAACTTTCGGGCCCCTGGGCCCAGATGAATTAAGGGCCCCCCGCTTATTGTCATATATGTGGGAGTGGGTTGGGGGGGGGTTGGGGGTCCTCCCCCAGAAAATGTTTCATTTGTTTGATGTGATTTCCTGTATTCTGGTGCATTTTGGGGATGGCCAATACTAAATTCAATCAGATTCATAGCCTACATCCTGATTTGTTGATATTGAGGCAATGATTCCATGCAAAGGCTTGGGCTTCAGGGCCCCCTGACCCCTTGGGCCCCTGGGCCTGGTAGGCCCGTGCAGTAATCCATCCCTGGTAGTACCATTCAATCATTTTAAGGTGTGTTTTGAGGGACTGAGGGGTTTGATTCCCTCTGAGACGCCATATTTGTCTGTGTAAGGGGCACTTATTTTAATGTAGAGTGAAGGTCTGCCTTTCTAAGGAACTTTTCACAAGAGGAGTAGACAAATGAAAGTACCAAAATAGTTTACCCAGAACATATAGCCCGCAGTTATTAAACATCAAATATCAAACAGTATGACCTTGTTTCTCTTTTCTGTCCTTTTAGTTGTGAAAATCAGTATTTCTCTTAGTTTTCAACCTTTTAAACACAAGTTGAGAAAAATATAAAGTAAAATGACCTCAGAGCTCTGATAAAATAACCCCAAAATAATAAACCAAAGTCCATCTACCCGGGTAGTATGTTTTTTTTTTAAGTGGTGAGATCTCCCGCTTATCTGTAGGCTACGATGAAATGAAGAAATATTGAGTAGAAGCAGTTCATGTCGTAGGCAAGATGATCATTCGCACCCTCTGCTCTTCTGCCTCCTGTGTCCAATGGCGAATTTGTCCAATGGAACACCCTGTCAATTCATGCATCCAAACAAAAAAACAACCTGTATAGCAGGGCAACAATTCAATTAAATTACTCTCTCGATACATTTTAGCAGATCTGGAAATATGACTCATATTCATGAACTGTAGTAACTTATTCTTATTTTTAATCTATACATTCACTACATAGCCTACATGAAACTTCAGCACTAGCATATCCCGTTGTAACATGGCTTCAACATAGCATGAAATAGCACTTCAAATCATTAAACTCATGTCCAACTCCGATTGGTTTTTAGCTTATGCAGTACCATCAATACATTTCCACACAATGCTTTAAACAACTGAGTTACAGCAAAATAAAACTTTTACGTACTTAACTCATCAAACACTAGCCTGGCGGGCCATCCTATATCATTGAAATGTATAGTCTGGAATCGAACCATTCACCTCGCTTAATCCAAGGGGCGGGCAGAGAATTGTCTTTCAAACTGCCTAGGCATGCAATAGGCCAGCGCCTTACGACCATATCCATTATCCGATTCGGCAAAACGGCAAATACATCCTTCTTTAAAAGGAATGACTTAAGTGCATTGTGTTGCTCAACTTCAAAAAAAAAAAAAAGTCCAACTCCTCCAAAGTTGGACGCCAAGCGCCGATTCAAACAACCGCTCTTCGTTAAGCCATAGCCACCTTCCTTGTTGTTCACCGTCGCGGGACTGTCGTTATCCTGTTAAGCCCGCCTTAAGACTCTCTAACAAAATAGGCTGTGATTGGATGACGTCCACGGCGTCAGCCAATAGAAATCCCTATGGTTTGATACTAGACATACAGGCTGAGCAAATTAATTTGCCGCCGCTAGGGTGCGTCTAGATTTCTAGGCTAATTAAACACATCTATCACGCCATGTCTGCTACCAACATAAATGACGAACACGTGTAAAACACTCACTGGAGAAAACTTATACAAGTAAGTAAACTCCTTGTCGTAATTTCGACCCTTTGCTGTTATTCCAAGTAGGTTTGGAAAACTTTTAACTAGCTCTTCAATGTTTTTTTTTAACTTTTCTTCTCAGTGTGGAAAATCTAAATATGGCTTCAGCTCACTATCCTTCTGCTGTTTGCGATTTCTGTCTTCTTCTCTAAGAATCAGTGTAGCAGTTTCCCCTCTATGCAGCGCCACCACTGCCACCTACTGGACAAATACGGTGTGCAGGGAAAACATAACTAAAAGTAATCAAGAAATTAGATATTAAACTAGAATAATGTAATCCTATTAGTAGGCTATTTTCGAGTGGGTTACATCTGCAATGCACCTTCAATATGTTGAGTATATCTAATTTATAATGGTGTCATGACAGCCAATTGTTCAGGCTCATCACTTCATAAACCTAGAAGATAAGTCAGGCCAAACACAGTTATATGTCAAGTTGTCATGACAATATCATGCCAAGGAAAGTATTCATGACACAATTATAATGCTGTCATGTCCAGGGCTTGAAAACGAAATTATTTTTCAAACGTTCCATTCCGAACGGTTCAGGTAGGCCTATGTTTAACGTTTTCGTTCTTGCATGTGTTCCGCCACCAACATATCGGTCCTGAACCGGTTCGGAACGCAAAATATCGTTCGTTCTTAAACCTCCGGCAGTGTTTGGCGGGCCTATCAAGTCTAATTTTGTGGACTTTACCTTAGAATAGACATACTCATTATTTCCCCTTGATTTAGCCTATACCGTAGCTATGCCCAAAAATAATAAATCACAGGCGGTATCCAAAAACATTCAGATGGGCTATCCATCCCATAGCCTACAGACTTACTGTAGGCCTAACCTATGCCTATAAAATAATTTCTTATCAAAAATATTTCTGGATCGTGCTAAACTCCTTACCTGGTTGTAGCCTAAGTTTTATCCATATGGAGATCTTCAAAGGCTTGGCGCTATAATTCCAACCCTGTTTATAAGCGAACCTGTCTGTTGCTGACAAGGCCTATCTCAAATTTCCGTTTAACTCTTCTACATAGAATAGGCTATAATTGCAAACATTTCAAATCCGACTTTAAAATGACAAGGCGTGGACAGGCAAAATAGGCTATTACGCATAGGCTACAAACAATTTCCAAATCAGTTTCAGTAGCCTACGCTCTGAGCTGGCCTAAGATCGAAGTGGCAGGCGGATAGGTTACATTACAACAGCAAGACAAAATATACACATTTGGACCAAAGGTCCATTTATTCGATTTTTTTTAAACTGCAGAAATCAAATTATTAGGCTGTTATTAAAAATTGTTCTCCTACAATCAAACGAGTAGAACACTTTGGTATCTGAAATGCGCTCTGCGCTGTTTCGTCACATTTAAAGCACAACAATGACAAACGCGCTTCTAAAAGCAAGTTCACAAAAATCAGTTATACTCTTTACATTAATACACAGGATTAGATGTTAAAATCCCTTGTGCCAAAATCCAAGGTAAAAACACATTCAGAAGCCCCTACTCAAGTTTAACTTTAAAAAGCACACTACCCACAAATCCGCCAACAAATGGTCACAAACACAATACAAATGGCCCATCCAACAGCAGTATATAGTATGCGGCATGTCATTGGGGTTATCAAGTGGGCACACTCATTCACCGATGTTTCGTTAAGTTAGGCCCACGACACCTCATGAAGGCTTAACAGTGAAACCAGCATCCTGGAGACACTCCTCCATGCTGCCACCATATTACCACATTGAAATATCCAATACCCAAAATACTCTTTAACCAGCCCAGGCATGGTCAAGTTTGGCTAGGTTGGTCCGTCCCGTTGATGTGGACTGAACCATAGCCATAAAAACCCTGGCCAACCAACCATCAACCTAGGCACAGCCCATCACAAACACAAAACATATTAGCCAGTTAGCTTAGCCAGTTAGCTTAGGCCCCATCAAAACACAAAACAAATTAGCCAGTTAGCTTACGCCCATGCTGACACCATATTACAACAACAAACATCCAAATACCCTTAACCAACCTAGGCATGGTCTAAGTTGGCTAGGTTGGTCCGTCCCGTTGATGTGGACTGAACCATAAAAATCCTTAGCCAAGTACCATCAACCTAGGCACAGTCCATCACAAACACAAAACAAATGAGCCAGTTAGCTTACCTTAGCTTGCGCCCCAGGAAGGGTAACTTCTCCTTACCCACAACCATTCGCTTGCCCGTTCTGCTGCTAAAGACATGTTACTAACCACCTGCCTTACATGTAGACTTCGACCACAAATGCCCAATTCAGACAGCAAGCCAATAGCAGATCTGGCCACAAGTTAGACAGTGCAGTCACATTTGTTTTCAAAATAGGGCCTAGGCCTATGGCAACATTAGGCTACAGAAATAAAATTACCACAGTGACACACTCTGTGCGCAATCTGCGCTTCTTTTGAAAAAACAAGTTCACAAAAATCAGTGGTAGAAAATTTTAGGCTAGCCTGGCCGTCAATAATAATAAAATAAAATAATTAGGCTGTCAGAATAGGCCTACAATAATAACAAAAAAATAATAAAAATAGGCCTAGATAAGGCAATGATGATCTTAACGGGGAAAGAATAAATTTCAAACTCGAAAATGCCCGTTCGACACTGACTTGCGTGATAGGGAGAGGGATGACGCTCAAAGCGAGCTTGTACAGGTTGTACAGCTCCCTCTTGGATATCTGACAGTAAGCTCACGGCTTTGAGCATATTCGCCCCATTATCAGAATTGACTGAATACACCTGTTGCAAGCTAATGTTATATTGACGCAAGATGTCCATCACCACAGAGGAGATGTACTCAGACGTGTGCCGTTCTGTCAGATCTCTCACTGCCAAGGTTCGCAACACAACCCCCTTTCTGTCAGAGTACTGCACGTTAATACCCAGCACAGACCGGTCTCTACATGTTGCAGAATCTATTTTCAGCATCAGAAGCCTCCCGCTCAGTTCAGTCGCAAGCTTTTCCCTTTCGCCCTGAGCAATCCCTGACACCATAACCCGAATGTTAGATGAATTGATTGCTAACATTTTTTCCCATAGCGTTCTGTATTGGGTCGATTATTTTTCGAAATCCCGAATCTTCCATCAATGAAAAGGGTCTCCGGTTAACCGTGACTAGCTCTACGCATGCCTCTTTGAGGGTTTCAGGGGTTAATGCCACTTGGACCTGTTTGGGCTTTTTCACTATGACTGAGTCCAAAGTACTTTGCCCATCCTCAGCTGGCCTCTTGTTTTGATTTTGGTGGTCTTGTAGTGACTTCTCGACCACTTCTGGATGTCGTCTTTGAATGTGTCTCTGCAGGTTGCCGCCGTGATTCCCAATGATTTCTATCCCGCAGCCCTCGACTTGGCAGGTAGATTTGTTGGACGCTGCATTAAATGAGAAATGTTTTCTCATCGGGTTTTCATGGTTCCGTCCCATCTAAACAACTTGAAAAGCCATAATTAATTGCAGCATTCGTAACAACCACACCAGCTAACATTAAGTAGTTGGCTACATAGCGGCTTGTTAGCTTACATTAACAGTGTAGTTGGCTTGTTTTTCGCACAACCGGAAATAGTCTCCCTGACATAGGATATGCTTTTGTGAATGCTTTTGGGTCAATGACGTGACGCTCATTTTTTTGTGTTCATATGGGTTACATACATTTAAAATTGTTAAAATTTAAAAATAATTTGACAAATTATTTTCAAATATAATTTTCATCAAACCCTAATCTTAAAGTTTTGGATTTATTTAATTTTGAAAGAGTATTAACTGAATTTGGGTAAAATTGTCAACACGGTGTAACCACAAAAACATGAACCAAATAATTACACTTGCTGAAAAAAAATTGAAATTCTCTCCAAAATCCCTTCTAAAATAATCTGGCATGATCTTGCACAAGAACCTTTCTATATTTAATACAAGTATTGAAACCCTATTGTTCTGAATGTTTGAATTAATATGGGGAATCGTGTCTGTCACATCAACCACTTAAAATGTCAAGTGGTGTAACCACCATTTAAGGAGCAATTTTGTATGAATTATGTCAGAGAATCATGTGACAGGAAATTATGTCATAGAGAAGGACCCTTCAAGACCCCAACTGCTATGAGTCAAGGTTAGCAACTCTCTTCAAGTAACATAATAGTGTTTTTAGGCCATGGCCAGGCAAGCTTAGGTTACATGTCAAATGGTATGACCTTTTAAAAATGTTGATAAATCATAATAATCATAAAATATTCAATTTAATATAAAAACTGTGTTTGCATATTCACATAAAGGTGAAGTGTGTACATAGTTGTCCATAATAATGCCTGCAAATTTTGCTTTTAAATAGAAATGTCAAATGGTGTAACCGGTTACACCATTTGACTCTTTTCTGTTTGAGACCAGTTTGATCAGATTCAGGGCCAAGAGTATGTAATTTTAGGTGCCAATTATATTATTTTTATAATTTAAATAGTGACTAACTGTTTAGCATGAACAATAGCTTTAAAAGGGTTTAATTAGATTGCAATTTAAGCGATTTTTGAAATGTCAAAGCTTTTCATTTTAAATTTAAACTTCCATAATATTTTTTTAATATTTTATTATGATGTATGTAAACAGTATGTTCAAATTATAAATATATATTATAAATACATTTATTACAGTATATATAAAATGTACCTCTTGTCCCCCAATGGATGCCACTTACAAGCAAGAAAAACTTGTCTCGCCACAGAGTGCATGTGAACGCAGATCCTGCTGTTGGTTGGTTGTTAAGAAATGATCATACCCACTCTTTCACTCACTCTTATTCTCTCTCACACACACTTTGGGCCCTAATTTAGCAATATAAAATGCATGGTCACTAGCAAATAGCGTAAATACATTTAGGGGTTTGTCCAGTCCACATTCGGGGTGGTTTTGTTATCAAACGTCAGGTGCCTGGCGCAAAAAGGTGGCTCTTATGTTTCTTAATCAGTCATGGGTGTGTTTTGGGCTTAACATCCTTTAAACCAATGAGGAGGACATCTGTCATTCCCTTTAACAGCAAGCAGGGCAACTTCAAACAGCGCATCAGTATTTTGATAGTCAGCAGTGTATTTGAAGGAATCTGCTTGTACGCAAGACCATATGGAACAGGTATTCCACTAAGCCATCTTTTACTAAAAACCGAGTAGAGTATAGGCTACACACATCTGCACTTGTCTATTAAACATATACTGTAGGTAAAGTGAAACTAACTTCACTGTGGTGTCATAGTCAATGACAAAATAGTTATACACAGTTAATTACTTTCAATATTGACTGACAATGGGTTACCAGCAAAAACATAGCCTGAAAAAAGCAAAACTTCCCCCTATAATGTTCGAATGACTGAATAAATAACCTAAGGATATTTATTCTGCAGAGGAATTGCTGCTTACATCTCGTGACAGTGACGTGTTTCATATGCGCCTTTCGCTATAGACCAGGCTTTTCTTGGTCAGTGGCATAATGCTTTTTAGACAGTATAAGATAGTGATTTTTAGATCAGGTGCCAGACCACACCTTATGTCGGTAATTGCCACACCCCTGGGCGCATTATTTAATAAAAGTGAAGTGTAAGATAGGGAAAAACTTTGCGTCAGAATAATAATACGCTTTGTGCCAGGTTTTGCATCGCGAAAATAGGGCCCTTTATCTCACTCTCTTTGAAAATAATGGGTATAGACTGAAATTGTATGAGAACTGAATTGAAATCAAATAGAACACAAGTTTCTTCATTGATGTTATGAAATGATATTTGATATGGAATATGATGAATGACATGAATACATATCAAAATATCCAATTCAGTTTACCTTGATGCCTATTTTCTGTGTCAATTTCTTGTCCTATTGCTATAAACGTTTTATGGTCAATTGGTGTAACCGATTTATGTCAATTGGTGTAACCAGTATTTTGTCTAAAATACTAATAATGTACAAAAAAATTAATATGGATAATGATTTAATACTCTGCTGTAATAATGGTTGTTTAAACCATTTTTACTCAAATGGTCAAAGAATAGACAGAAAACAAGATGTTTACAGCATATGGTCTTGCTCAGTACAATGAAAAACCCATATAATTTAAATTTAGAAATAAATATAATAAAACATATTCTCTTAGGATTTTACAAAATAAACTAACAATTTCATGAGAGCAATTGCATGAACTCTAGGAGGTGTGAAATATTAGATATGTGTCATTTTTGTGGTTACACCATATGACAATTTAACAGGCTGTTAGTTCTATGTTTTATTAAAAAAAATAGCATACACGTCATATTAAATAATATGAATACAACAGAAAAAACAAAGTATACACTTTAGCAAACCTCAGGCATGTTTTGTTTTAAAGGTTTAAACATATTTTTAATTTTCTCATCTTACCAACCCTTATCTGTCACTGACCCAGTTACAGAGTTTGTGACTTGCTTTTGTTCCAGTTGTGTATTTAGGCTAAATTAGGTAGCGCGCTGTAGGCTACATGCCATGCCAACTCTATAGCCTACTGTTTGGGATACTTTTTGCCCTCAAAGAACAATATAGCACCTTAAAGGGGTGGTTCAGGATTTTGGACATAAGACCTTATTTCCAAGTAAGCAAGTGTGATATTTATCAGTGGAGACCGTTTTCAGCACGTTTCATCCAGTCCTTCTAATTGCAGAGTTAAGCAGGTGCTAGGCTAAGCGCAAGTCAGCGGTATGTGCTAGCCTGCCACTAAAGACAGTCTTACCCACTCCAAAGTACACCTGAGGCAAATTCCAGACAATCGATGTAAATGTCTGTGTTGATAGAATAGTGTAAGAAATACAACTACCCTTGCATCGCGTTGCAATAGTTATACTTTGGTCCCTAAAGTTGTTAGTAGTCATTTTGCAACTCAGTGGCGGACTGATATTACCAAGACTACTAATAGGTATCCCCATTGGAGTCGCTTTACTGTTTACTTTTTTCGGCCGCCATTACTACTAACGAAGCAAGTATAATTCCGCCGCTGCTAAGAAACTAGTCCCTCAAAATGTAATGCGATCGTTGAAATGCAAGGATAGAATAACGTTATAATTTATTTGCCTCGGGTGTACTTTGGAGTGGGTAAGACTGTCTTTAGTGGCAGGCTAGCACATACCGTTGACTTGCGCTAGCCTAGCACCTCACGAACTCTGCAATTAGAAGGACTGGATGAAACGTGTTGAAAAACGGTCTCCACTGATAAATATCACACTTGCTTACTTGGAAATGAGGTCCTAAGTCCAAAATCCTGAACCACCCCTTTAATAATATTAATTTAATAATTTACCATTTTTATCAGAGCTTCCCCTGTTCCAAAGAGCAGCAATCGCCACTGGTTTGTACAAACACTACCTGTCTACAAAGCTCACAAAATACACTGCTCACTGAAAACTTAGTTATCAAATAACTTTACTCAGATATACTCCACTTCAATTTCCTAGAGATGAAGCTAGAACTGTTTAAACTTATTTTTCTGCAGCAAGCTAGCCGTCTGCTCAATTCCATCTTCTCTGTTCTTACCCCCTAACTCTCTCCTGCCGTTCTAACAGGTTCTGGTTCAAAGGTCAACTTAAACTTCATAACCAGTAAACATAATGTAGAATGTTACATTTTACTTCATTTATGGTAAGCAGAGGCGCACCTTGTCAACAGGCAAGGCAGGCAACTGCTTGGAGCCCCGAGCTGCTAGGAGGCCCCCCAGACCTGGTCTCAGCGCGTTTTCCGATGGGACAAGCGAGAATTTCGTCCATAGATCTTGAATGATTGAGTGATTTTACGTGCTCCTGTCCTGTTGTACAGACAGTGCATCTGTGCATGTATGCTATGGACTTATAAACAGAGGATCTGTGTACAAAAGAGTTCAAAGAATCCATATAGCCTACATATTTAGGCTACTGTGGTAAACGTCAATCGAGGGTGCATAGTGATGACGGATCAACATCGGAGTTTGGCAATAGGCTTGTTCGACTTGAGGCAGATCTGACTTGGTCTGGCTTTCTATGTAAACGTGATCTTCAGAGGCTAGCCAGGAGGAGCTACAACAGAGGGCAGCTCATCCCGGACAGACAGGCTACAGTCTGCCTGACGTGACTCGCGGGAGACATCGGCAAGAGGCGAGTTCGACTTGCGGCAGATCTGTGCAGATCTGACTTGATGTGATGCATGCTGGGTTGAACACAATGCATACTGGGATGGACGCAATGCTTGCTGGTTAGAAATTCTGTCCGACTTCTGTCAGCCGGGGAGGGACTTACCACCGTGACACCATGTCACATGGCCTTAAAATATCGCGGGAGTCTTAGCCTGCAGACAGATCTTGCAGTTGCCTTCCACGAGCTGCACAAGCTGAAACACGCCCTCATGACGTCAGTTCAAAGACGTGATAGGGCCATTTGGGAGGAATGTCCTCATGACGATTATGACGGGAGGCTCATGCTGCTTCCTGATGTTGGAATATGCTAAAATAAACAGAAATCGAAGGGATACCTTCTTATATGTGATTTCTGCAACAATGGTAGGCTAGCCTACTGAAAACGTTTGGATATTCTGTTATTTTCTGCTGTTGGCTAAATAGATAGACACACATATAGGGGAAACACTTGATATTGAATTTATGTGCTACAATGCAGGCCTGTTAACTGTATGACAACAGTGGTTTATTTAAACTACATCATAAGAATTTATTTCGTCAGTCATCATGCTCATTTTAATGAGTAGGAATGAAAGTTCTGCTGTGTTTATTGCAAACAAAATTCTGCGATGTCTCCCGCGAGTCACGTCAGGCAGACTGTAGCCTGCCTGTCCGGGATGAGCTGCCCTCTGTTGTAGCTCCTCCCGGCTAGCCTCTGAAGATCACGTTTACGTAGAAAGCCAGACCAAGTCAGACTCAGCCGAAGTCGAACAAGCCTATTATCTGTCTGCAGGCTAAGACTCCCGCGATATTTTAAGGTCATGTGACATGGTGTCATATCCCTCCCCGGCTGACAGAAGTCGGACAGAATTTCTAACCAGTATGCACTGCGTCCATCCCAGTATGCATTGTGTTCAACCCAGCATGCATCACATCAAGTCAGATCTGCACTCCCTGTCGGCTCAGTCGACATGGAATTAAAATATCACTGAAACACCTCAAATTTAGGCTACGACATGGGTCAGCAACAGGCAGCCAAAGCTGGCCCGCCTCTGAAATTATTTGGCACAGCCAAATTATGGCAGTCCAATTTGTTCAATCTTTTATTATACAATATCGATTTACATATAGCCTATGCTATTCACCAATTAAACTGCGAGTAGGTGCTTAAACAAATATGAGAAAGAACACCAGAACGCACTTTATCCTGCTAGCTGTGCATAGCCCTCGGCCAGCACTTCAATATTGCGCTTTTGTGCTTCTTTTTGGAGCAGTTAGGCCACCTTGAAGGTGCCGCTGTGTTTTGTAGTGCGTTATGTAGTGCGTTGACGTCTTTTCAAACAGCGACAGCGTTGTTGCATATCAGATACACAGTATCTAAGGTAAGGTAGGGTAAGATGTAAGGATGTAAGGTAGGGTAAGATGAATGCAACATTTCTCTAGGCCAGCTTTTCTCCCAGCTTCAACTCCTGTAGTTTGCTTCTCGCTTCTACTGTAAGCATTGTAACATTGTCAGGAGATGGGCCAACCAAGTAGCCTATTTAAGAATAAAAGTAAGATAGACTTTATCCAAAGAAGTAATTAGAATAAACCAGGCTCTGTGTTAAACTGTCCATCAATGCCATTATTGTAGCCTAGTGCCTCATGTTGTAGTGTCCACATTTACTATTCACAATATTGAAAGGGGAGATGAAAACAGAGTTCATCAATATAAATGAATGACTAATTTTGGGTAGGACCCCAATAAAACTTTATATTTTGTAAAAAGTTTTTTAAAGTAATTTACTGTATTATTTTTTAGTTATGTATTAATTTTTCATTCTTTAGGCTACATTTATATTTTCAAAATAACAAGGTTTTTCATGTCAGATTATTTTTCAGCCTAACATATTGGTGATGAACCCTGGTTGGTAGGGCCCCCTAGGAATTTTTGCTTAGGGCCCCCACAGACTCTAGAATCGCCTCTGATGGTAAGCATTGGTTTGTCAGAAATATTGCTTAGTTTGAGTTTGGTATTTCCATAATCATGGCAGTCTATCAGCCTATCATGATTTACAAAGCTGAGTCTTTACCTGGTTGTTATGTTTGTGAATGAATAAGGCATGCATCTTAATGATTATGTACAAAATGAGATTTATTTCATTTTCTACTCAGATGTGTTATTCATGTCAAATGCAGTGTGTTAAACCAAGCAAAGTTTACTGGTACACACACACACAAAGTCCAGGTGGTTCATGTGGCTGATAACCTTTTCTAGAGTTGAGTCACATTCCTTCCTGCATATTGTTGATTTGACTGATGTTGCTGCGGTCTGAAGGCCTTTCTAACTGATAACACCATTATCAAGCTCCACAGATTAGATTGAGATCACAACTTTAATTACCCAATTGATGTGATACAATCTCCATGGTGGTTATGTGTGGCAGCGGCACATGCCTACAATGGGCTTTTGTGGCCTCAGTGACCACGTACAGAGGATTCATTGCGTAAGTAATGTGATCAAAATTAATCCAAGACACCTGGTGTGAGACTGCAGTTTTATTCTCGATAACAGGAGCATGCTACCCATACGAAATGTGAATTAATACCTGTGGTTGAGGTCAGTTCTTATACTCTTAACACACACCCAGGGGCGCAGCTACCCATTTTTTGAAGGGTATGCAACAACAAATTGGCCCCCCCCCCAAAAAAAAAAAAAAAACACAAACAACTAAGGTTATGCAAAAGGCCAATAATGTATTACATATTATGAAATAGAAACATGTAATGAGTTGTTGCTAGTGTGACATTTCTGTTTGCAGTTTGCCATTAAAAGTGCAGTATTGCATGGTAGCCACCCAGCTATCTGAATGGAATAGGCTATGTTTCAAGCAAACACTAGTTAGTCTGGTAACATGAATAACATGAACATGAAACGTGTGCCTCCAAGCACAGACGTCACACTTTAAATCCTACCTGTTGCTTTTCACCATCCATTTATTTAACTACTGTCGCATCCCTTGACATGCCATCTCATTTTCCCTTTCTTTTTCTATTTTTAGCCCCTGACAGCTTTTTTGCTTTATCCATCTTTTTCCATAGACGAAAACTCACTACTCGTACCTGCTCACTCAGCGCTCACGGCGACCCCGCTCCCTTTTCTGTCAAAATTCTATGATAGAATCTGATGAGATAGGGCGCCTGCTCTAGCCTGTTAGTCCTCTAAAATGTTATTTAACATTGAGGAAATGCAGAAATGATTTAGAAACGTACAACAGGAGCTACATATAGAATAAACCAAATATATTATTATTATTATTATTATTATTATTATTATTTACCATCGCTTTGGCGCCCCCATGGTGCTGCGCCCCTATGCGCCACATATAACGCATACCCACTTTTTGCACCACTGCACACACCCACAGAAAAACACAAGATGCCACCCCCCTAACAGTGATCCATCTAACAAGCTGGTATTAAGAGATAAGAATATTTGGTTACACTTTACTTGAAGGTATCTACAGTACATAAAAGGGACATGACACTGTCATGAACGTGTCATAAACATTTATGACTTGTTTATAATGTTTATGACACGTTCATGACAGTGTCATGTCACTTGACACATAATGCTTCTGTCAATCGCTTCTGTCAAGTGGCATTCGGTTTTTGTCATGACAGGTTAGGGTTAGTGTTATGGACAATGTCATGTTACTCTTATACCTTCAAGTAAAGTGTTACCGAATACTTACAAACCTCCCCTAACCTAGGCCATATTTGTGTTGGTATCCCTGGGCTCAGCACCATCAAATACTTTACAACAAACATGCTACTCACTGATGATTCCCACAGAGGAAGGCTTCAGGGACAAAGAAGAATGAAGGGATCCAATATTCTCTTAGGACATATGCATGGTAAAACAAAACATTTCATTAAATGAGAAACTTATATAAAAATTGTACCACAGTACACAGTACAGTATGTGGGTGGATGCTGCCTTTTGCCTTTTGGCATTAAAAAAAAACAATCTGACCCGAATGTCAACCATTGTATTTATGCGTGTAATGAGACCATAATCCAGTTCCAATTAGCCAGTGAATTCCCTGCCAATACATGAATATACAGTAGGCTACAATGGCAATGAAGAGAACATTTTGACAGTGTTATATCTCATTGATCCTCATCAAGCTAACCACACTGTTCATGTATAATAAGACTGGCGGCTTGTCTCCTAAGGCAATGTTCAATATGCCAACTCCACGCTTTGATACAAATATTCCTTTTAGTTAACAAGCATCGACATGGATGAGATCTGGCAAAACAAACCCTCATCACAGCACAAACACCAGTAAACTCACTTGGCTCGGATGAAACAGCTAACAGTTTTGTTTTCCTCTATACCTTCTATCTTTTCCCACTTTCATGGCCAAAGATGAGAATGCATTGGGCACTGTCCAAATAAGCAAGGACTGTCAGAAATTATTTAAATTAGATAAATGTCGCATTTGCAGACTCCCCCATGTGTCTCTCTGCTAATTTGTCTTTTTGGCCTGTGCCATGGAGATAACAAAGTGCTGTGTGCTGCTTTAAATGTATTTCTTGCACTACAGACATTCCACTCTTCTCCAGCAGCTTGTACTGCCTGCGTAGTTTGCTAATTTACCTAACGGACAGACACCATCAATAAGATGAACGCTGGCTGTCAAGTGCTGGGCAAAGCAAAGGCCTTTTGTGTCATCATGAGAGAAAGAGGAAGGGGGGGCATAATATTTCCGGGAGGAGATCTGATTTAAAAACATGACTGTACAGCTGCCAGCCTGCTCCTGGTCTGGTGATACAGAGGTCGCTGAGAGAGAGAAATGCTCCAGGCTATTGAGGTACCATTTTAATCACCTCCCTATTAGGAATCCAACAGTATAAACTATTTAATTCATTAATTACATGTATTGATCAGATGCATTTGAGTGTCATGGCAGTTTTACCCAGCGGTGTTTGATTGTGAGTGGTAGGCAGACATCTTTTGACGGACACCTAGACAGCAAAAATAAACAAGAGGGAGGAAGAGCTGTAACCATGCAGCCCTCACCGCAAGTGAGTTCAACTACATAAGATTTTTATTATACAACAAAGCCAACTGTACAAGCCATCTATAAACTTGTGCATAAAAACTTTTTGAAAAAAAGTAATTGGTGCAGCCTCCATCAAATCTCAGGAACTTAAATGACAACTTATAGCTGCACACTCAAAGAACAATAGCCTACTTTCATGTTTTTAATGTAAATCGCCAGATAGACATGTTTTGACTTGTCGTTCTCAGTGTCAGATAACAAATAGGTTTTATATACCAGAACGATATTTGGATCACCTACCTGTCTACGTTTACAATAACAACAGCAATAACATATTGCATTTTGTGTTATGCTTTTCAAGGCACCCAAAACACTTTTACAGTGAAGGGGGGACCTCAATAACCAACCACCAATGTGTAGCAGCGACCTGGATGATACATGGCAGCCATTATGCACCAGAACGCTCACCACACATCAGGTGGAGGGCGAGGGAAACATTAGTGCAACCCGCACAATCACATTGCTTATAATCAATTAGGCCACCTTCATCTTAAAATAACTGTATCAAAATCTGAAAGACAAACACTCACAATTTATAGCACTTAATGCCTTCATGCACTGTGTAATGTATATCACTAAAATAAAGATATAAGATTCCAAGGCATTATTTCAGTCACATATAAGGTAAAGCCAAATATTGTGTTGCCAAAATGGGTAGCACTTTATAATTGTTTTTTTTTTATAATTTTTTTTTTATTTGATTTGATTAACTACTTATTAGTTAATGGTTGGTTCATCATTAGTAATTTCTGGTTCATACATAATTTATCATCAGTAAAGCATTTTGTTCACACAGTTATAAATGATTTGTTCATAGTAAATAAGCCTATCCAAAAAATGTGTTTGTACATAATTTATACTTAAGAAATAATGAAATAACCACTTATAAATGAAATCATTTTCTCATTATAATCCAGTTGCAAACTATTACAAAATGCTTTGTTCATCATTTGTAAAGCATTGCTCTTATGTTAATTCTCATAAATAAAGTATTTGTACACAGTTATAAATGGTTTGTTCATAGTAAATAAGCCCATATCTAAAATATGTTTATAAATTATTGTTAATACTTAATAAATGATGCAATAACATTTTGTTGATGAATATTTCAATTATTTAACAGTTGTTACATACACATGCATTAATGATTAGTTAGGGTGAGGATACATATTTTATAAACCACTTACTAATATTATAATTCATGATTAACTCAGGAGTTACAAGTGGTTAGTTAATTATATTTTGAGAGCTTATCTAAAGTGAGGACTTTCTACTGTATGCCTTGCAACACATTTTCAAATGAGTTGTAAAGATTACATTCACAATCATTCATTTAGCAGACAAGCGACGTACACATTAAATTGAAGGCCATTGACACAACAGTGAAAGCCAGGAATTGAACCCCCAACTTTTCAAGCTACTGCATGCTAGTCCAGCTCCTTATCCACTACACTACCTTGGCCCAGATAGAAACACCTACAACCATGCAAGAGTTTCTGTTTTCTTTTACTAAACACTGTTAAGCATTTATTAAACATCTGTAAACTATTATTAAATGCTGTATTCTTTGTTTGTAAAGCATTATTCCTACATTAATTGTCATCTGTAAATCATGTTTACACGCAGTTAAAAAAAGTTTGTTCATAGTAAACACGCATACCTATATTATATTTTTGAATTGACTGTTGTAATACTACTGGGAAGAGGTAGTGTAGTGGATAAGGAGCTGGGTTAGCATGCAGTAACCAATAAAGTTGGGGGTTCAAACCCCGGCGTCCACCAATGTTGCCTTGCCATTTAATTTCATTGACATGTAAGTCGCTTTCGGTGAAAGTGTCTGCTAAATGAATAAATGCAAATGTAAACTTTATAACTCATTTGTGAATGTGTTGCAAGGCATAAAACATCCTCACTTTAGATGAGCTCACAAAATATCATTAATGTATGTGTATGTAACAACTTAAATAATGGAAATATTACTTCATCAAAAACATATTATTGCATCATTTATTAAGTATTAACAATAATGTATAAACATATTTTAGATAGGCTATATCTACTATGAACAAACCATGTATAACTGTGTGAACAAATGCTTTACTGATGATAAATTATGTATGAACAAGAAATTACAATGAGGAAGAACCATTAACTAACAAAGGCTTAATAAATGATGAATTGTGTGTAGTTATTATAAAGTGTTACCAAGAATTCTTATAGTTTTCTATAAGTAAAGCAAGATTTCCCCATGGATTGAACAACATGCCATTTGAAGGATCAAAAGAACAAACTCTCAGAAACTCAAGAAAAAGTCCTGCTATCACCACAACACTCATTTCTGCCTGGCTACTTCTGTGGTTTCATGACAAGAGGTTCATTCTCGGATGGCTGGACAGAAAGAGTTTGGCCGTTTATGAGTTGGACAAACTTTGCGGAAACATTGCTCCACAGGGATGTATGCACCCCTTGATCAGGAGTGATCAAGCCTTACAGCACCTGAGCATGTCCGACAACAACACGTGGACAACAGAAATCACTGGAACATCCTCTCCTACAAGGCATCAGTGTGTGTGTACCTGTACATTGTACTGTATGTGTCTGTGTGTGCGTGTGTATGTGTGTGTGTGTGACTACTGTGTCATTGTGTGTGTGTGTGTGTGTGTGTGTGTGTGCGCGTGCACTAGTGTTCACTTGTCCATCTGTCCGTATGCGTGTGTGTCAGTCTGTGTCTGTGTGCAGGCCATGTCCTACCAGCTGTGCTTTCCGCTGTCTGACACCACAGGGACGCGGCCTCCCCTTTAACCCTCAGCCTAGTTTACACGTTGCCACCGCCGCTTACCCAGTGAACCGTGCCCACTACTGCCCTCTCTCTGGAGCCCCTCTCCCCCCGCATGTGGCACTGCCTTGACCCATCCCCACTGCGGCCTCCGCCGACTCGTGGCTCATTATGGCATAAGCCAGTTTGCTCATGCGTGTCCACTCTCCGCACTCTCCTTTAGTAATTACTGCAGTTGGACGCAGGGTGCAAGGGCAGTGGCCACCACCTCCTAGGATGGGTCAATTGACACTACTGAGTCTGGCTACATCAGGCTCCTATAGATCCATATGTGTAGATGATCAAAAGGATGTACAGACACACGTATAAAATCAGGTAGACAGACAGACATAATAGTTGGCCACTATTTCTTCAGTGTGTTCTGATGTGATGTGTTTGTATTGGGTGGGGTTGGGAATATATGTTACATGCTATATTACATGCTAACATATAGTTATACTGTATGTTATATGTGTGATTATATGGGGTGCTCTGCCCACATTCTTTGATGTTGAACATGGAGTGATGTGCGAAAGCCCCTGGGGGAGATTAAATAATATATGTATCTATCTATCTATCTATTTATTTATCTATCTATCTATAACATTATTAATTTTTGCCACAACCATACACAGAAGATCAACACGTTCACAGAAGATCAACACATTCACCCACAGCTTTTACCTAAGAAAATTGAGCCTCTACAGAGCTCAACTACTCCACTTGAGGCCGTTCTGTATATAGCACAGCTGAGGGGTGTTGTTAGGCATGAAGCGAGCGAAGTGAAGCTGAGTGTTAACCACTGTGCTGCTTCTACTCTTCATTTAACACAATTTCGTAAATATTTAGCAACTGAGAAGACCAGTTGTTAGAGGTTTGAAAATTAAATGATGTCCCATTCCTGCCCGATATAGGATTTCAGTTGCTCAACAGTATGAGGTATTCTTAATCATGTTTTTCATACCATGATGCACCTAATTTGACAGGTCTGGACTGCAGACAGGCCATTTTAGCACCGGGACTCTTCCTCTATGGAGAAATACTGTTTAAATATATGCAGATTTAATTTTGCCATTGTTTTCCTGAAATATTCAAGGTCTTCCCTGGAAAAAAGCATTGCCTGGATGGCAGTAAATGTTGCTCAAAACCTGAATACATCATTCAGAATTGATTGTGCCTTGCCAGATGTGCAAGATGCCCATGCTGTAGGCACTAATGCATATGAGGACCAAAACGAAAAGGAAAGGTTGGATGCTTGGATAAGCCCTCTCCTCTTTAGCCTAGATGAGTCTATGATAACCAAATATTAAGGCAAATTTTGCTTGTTAAAGTTACTAACCACAGAACTAACCACAGGACCTTTATCCACTTTACCTCAGTCCATTTTAAACAAGCTCAGACCTAAATTGGCTTTTGCATTATAAAGTTTACTCTAGCATTTCTGAATTGAGTATCAAACTGTGCTCATAGGCAATGGTTATCCTGAGCTCATACAATGATTTTCTTTACAGAAACAGCTCTGGTTTTAATGCAGTGCCATCTGAGGTCCAAAAGACCACGGCCATCCAATATTGTTTTTCAGCTCTATCCCTTTGCAAAGATTTCTCTGGATTATCTGAATATTTTAATTATATTATGTACTGTAGATGATACCTGTCATTGTCATTTTCAACATTTGATATGTTGTCTGTGTCCTTTTGGTAAATAAATATGAGTTTATGAGATTTGCAGATAATTACATTCTGTTTTTATTCGCATTTTACACAACGTCCCAACTTTTTCTGATTTGGGGTTGTAAGGATTAAAACTTAGTTGCTGTTGTCATTAAGGTTTTTTTTTCATCTCCCAGAACTTTTCTGTTTGTTTGTGTTTTTTTTGTAACATCTCATAACAATCATGAAGGAATGCTCTGAGACAGTCTCACAATTAGTCACAGAGAGACTGATCCAGTAAAAAAAAAAAGGATTTGGATTACTTTTCTAATCACATCTGCTATTTGCAACCTTTCCAGGTCTGGGATGGTAAATAAGAAATGCATGGGATCAATGCAGCCGAGTCAGGAAAATGGACTACACTTTGACATTTATGTTATGGAAACTTTACTAATTATGTATTAAATGTGCAAAATGTTTACAGAAGCATGTCCCAACATTTGGTATGTGACCAAAATTGCTTGATGTGATTTGGATGAAGCTAAATGTTTCTTGAGTTTTCTTGAATGTTTTTCCCTGTGGAATCATGAGGGTGTAGACACACACTAAATTGTCCTAAATTGGCACATGTTGTTGCAACTTTGAAAATCACACGGCCTACTGTATCTAAGGTAGTGGGTCGTGAAATCCCCACACATTGCAATAACATAAGAATGGTTTTGTAATTGTTTCTGTTGACATAGTTTTGTAGTTTGATGTTCACGCAATTCATGTTCAGTAAAGGTATAAGCAGGCCATCAAAGCTGGCAGCAGTGAATGAGGGCTGGGACAAAGGTCAAGTTCATCTGGTGAAATCCTACGAGGGATCAGGTGGTGTCAGACCGCATTCTCAGTGAAGCTCTTGGGTATTTTCAGAAATGATAGTGTGTCACAGACATGCAAAAATAAACATTACCACATCTGCATCACTGCTTCTCATACAGCAACAAAACAACAAAAAGCTGACCAGTCAGTGATATATTTGAATAGCTACCATGGGCATTGCTACTTGTCATGGACAAGGCCATGTGAGCTAAATAAAAATCGAGCCATACAGCAATGTTCATTTAGATCATAAAACCCACAGTTCATATGACCCACAATTAAAAACAGAGAAAAGTAGGGAAGGGAAGAGAGTAGGGAAATATTCATGTGGTATAATTCTATAGTTTAGGGGGTAAATCGTCCATGTAGTATATACCACCTTTATTACATGTGTATTAGACAGGGTGTAAAGTCACAAGCAACATATTTTATTTATATATATTTAATTTATTGAAATTACCGGTACATTTTAGGCTTTTTCTTCTTACTACTCACTTAGTTTAATTAAATGTTTTCTCTTTTAATGTTATAAAGGGCAAAGCATGCTGGGGAAATGCTGTAATGTTGTGATTTGGGTATGTTGTGATCTGCTATTTTTTCCCTCGAGGCAAGTCTCATAGGTAGGCTGCTTGAAAATGAATTAGCATGATAAAATAGCATAGAATATATTGGCTTATTTTCTTACATGTGGTCGCCATATTGTAATCTTAACAGATTATACTTGATACCTCTGATATTTTTGAGGCTGTCATGTGATCAAATGACTTTTTCAAACTTTGAAATTGTTTTTGAATGATATTTCTATCATGAATTACAATACAGATGGTCAATATTGTCACATTTGGTATCCGCTATTTTGGATTTCAAAACATCAGGTTTGTTTGGAAATCATTTTTGACCCTGAAAATGAAGTGTTAGAACTTAAAAGACCTTTTTATCTTGCTTAATTTTGAAGGTGTATCAACAATTGTGCTTAGCCACTGTACTATGCAGGCTACTATTTGCCTGTGCGCGTGTAGGTGTGTGTGTGTGTGTGTGTGTGTGTGTGCATGCGGGGACGGAGGGTGGGGGCCATTCCATTTTGTGCCCAGGGCCCGTGGTCATGGTTATCCGTCCACGCCTACAGTAAACAGAGGGCCGCTGTATAGAAAAAATATAACAACTCTAACAGCTTTTTTATAGACATGTTTATTTTTAAGAATCAAGACAACTAACTTCACAGAAAGTATCATCAAAGGAGTCAAACTCAATTAATGAATATATTAATTAGCATATCTGTATAAAATAATTCATATGAATTCTCTTATATATTTTTTGTTCAAGAGAATGATATGGTAATGAATAGTTTATTAAGCTAAATCCGATTATGTCATGAACCCATTTTGTAAGTCATTTTCCTTTAATCAAGATTCAAAAGTTCTCAAAAAGTAAAAATAACCTTTAATTTGAATGGACTTTTACTAATGTAAGCCACTGAAAACAACCATAGTTTAATACAGTTTACATGAAAAACAATAAAATGAGATATAATTTAATTAAAAAGGTTTTGTCTTTCTCTATGAACATGTTCAATGACCCCAAAGGTCTATTATATTTTCTAAGAGGAGACAGCAAATTCATGATCCACATCAGATTTCCCTGTTTCCATTTCATATTCTTTTTCACAGTGAAGGATGTTAAAATAACTGGAATGAGCGGAGGAAAAGACATTTTCCCCACAGGTCATTTTTTTCCACATGTACAGTAAATCAGACATATGAAGTGCTGTGAAAGACTAATCCTTCTGGGACTTTATTTGAGCCGTAATTCCCCTGTTTGTGGCCAACTCTCACAAGGAGACACTTTTTTCGTAATCAAGCCTTGTCTTAATATTGTTGGGCATTAGTGCGGCTGTGGCGTATATTCAGTGAAAGCATCTGGGAGAGAGCCATCACAGGATTGCAATGAAGCAGGTGTGGAGCGTAAAATAAAATACAATGTATGTGTTTCAACCAACCAACCAAGCGTCGAGCTGGAAAAAGTGCATGACTCGCACACAGTAAAAATAGTGACGATTGCTATATTGACAATGGCGGAATGGAAGTGATGATCAATAGCAGTTTCTTCTCTACCAACACTTCCCACTGGTGTTGGGTTGTGCTGGATTTGTGTCGTGCCACTAATTGGTCATTTCATTAAATATATGCCTATAGAATGTCAAAAAATTAAGTAACCTAATATATTGGGTGATTAACCAGATTCTATTTTGCCCAGTGCTACACAAAACAATCCAATATTTAATTTGTCTGATTTGCATTGATGGCAAATAGTGATTAACTTCTGTTTTAAGAAGCAAGCCATGAACCATCATTATTTAGTGTCGTTTTGCAATTGCCTGGAATGACTCTTCGCTGACCACCCGGTTACAGCTTGCTTAGCCACAGCCTTGTTCGTCATTGATATGAGCTCTGATTTATCCCCCATTCTGAGGGAGTGGGGCGAGTCGATACAGCGCACACACCACCCGACGCATGCCCCCGTGGCAGCCACCCGAGTTGCAGGCCAGGCTTGGCGATTTATGAGGTCAGCAGCGGTAATTACAATGGCAGCGTTACTTTACAGCCTTGATCTAATAACACCTCGACCATTCCATAAAAAACACAACAGCATGCAGAAAAGAGAAGTTTCGATCCGCACAATTTATGTGACGGAACACTCAGGGCCAGTCAACACAGCTTTACAACCTAGCTGGATTTAGATAAAGAATGGAGGGATACCTTGTTGTTGTTGTTGTTGATTATGTTGTTCTCCCTTTCAGACATGGATCACTATGACAGTTGATCTGTATTTTCAGTTGTTTTTGTGTAGATAACACCTAGCACCTTGGGGCAGCCGTGGCCCACTGGTTAGCACTCTGGACTTGTAACCGTCGAGTTGCCGGTTCGAGCCCCGACCAGTGGGCTGTGGCTGAAGTGCCCTTGAGCAAGGCACCTAACCCCTCACTGCTACCCGAGCGCTGCCATTGTAGCAGGCAGCTCACTGCGCCGGGATTAGTGTGTGCTTCACCTCACTGTGTGTTCACTGTGTGCTGTTTGTGTTTCACTAATTCACTGATTGGGTTAAATGCAGAGACCAAATTTCCCTCACAGGATCAAAAAAGTATATATACTTATATATATATATATATAGCTCACAAAGATGGGCTCAAAGTGTTCTATTTCTGGACCAAGAACCTTTACATGCTAAATGCTTTTTGATACAGATTATAGAGTTGCACTGTTCGCTCCCCCTCTCAACTGAAAATACACGGAGCAAACGTAACCTGCACATAGCCCCTTCATGCCACAGAGATCCATTCACTCATTAGGGTGTTAGTGGTTCCCTTTGATGACTGGCTTAATTAGTGAACTGAGACAGGGGCCATCTTAAATCCTCCACCAGTTGGATATGCAGAGGCTCAGCTTGTTTAAGCTTTAATTTATTCCCCTGTGAATGAGCAGAGCAAAGAAAAAAATTACTCATCTGAAGTTCAAGGTGTTAAAATCAGCAAAGACTCTTTGGGTATCTTAGCAGCATGTCATTAGAAAACTCTCCAAGTCAGTGTTTGTAAATCATGTGGTGAGTTGTGAACACTGTGGTTGCAAATACCATTACTCTCTATATCAAATGGAACACAAACACTATGTGAGAACCTCAAATTGGTCTCAAATACATTGTTCTCATATGCTTTTACTAATTAAGGGGGTGTAGAAATCGTGTGGCCAACTCTTAATGTTGAGACAAAAAATATGTCACAATTATTTTTCCTGTGTGAATAGCCTTCAGGGAAGGAATGCTGATAAATTGTATTAAACAAGCAATTGGAACTAAATCACCTTGACCTGCGACACAAAATTAAATATATCCTTCCAGCAGATTCATTTTGGCAAACATTAGTGTAAGGCAATACAAGCTTGCTGAAGGAAACAACCAATGGTTGCAATATTGGTTGTTGTTCAGTCTGCTCTCGATCCATCTGCAGGGCACACACCTCTGTAGGGCCTATCCGGGTCATGAGCTGGGGACCACCAGTCACTGATGATTCACTGAGTAATGCCTGAGTCTCCCCCTGTGAAACACTGCTGATGCCTCAAGGGTTACCTGGCCACATCCAGAGGCAGCCTTTCTCTGCCTCCTTGGCTAGTTTCTTTGGGGCTGTGCGGTGTTGTGCGGGATGTTCTGGGAAGTAGCATGAATGAATGAATGAATGAATGAATGAATGAATGAATGAATGAATGAACAACATCAGCTATACCCTGTAGTTAAACAATGCATAGTGCAATAAGAAATAATGTAAGCAATAAACTAGAAGTGCACTTGGAGAGTCAAAAATATCATAACAGTGAAACTACAAGTGAAAGTATTACTGTATGTGGGTGCCACATGAGTTTGATCTACAGACCCTACAAGAAAAATGGCAAAGAAAGTCTTACATAACACAAAGATCTAGAAATATTAACAGTATATGTTTCATATTTTACATTCTTCACCTTCTTTACTTTCATTACAGACACACCCAAGATTCTCAACACCCCCGCTCATACATCATCATGCATCCGGTGGCCATTTGGCCTCCACTCTCGACACCCTGTTGAGAGCTTAATTCAATCCTGGGTCTACCTGAACTCTGAACTCTAAGATTTGTGTCAAAGGAGAAATTATATTCTGCTTGTGTTTTGCTCAAAGGACTTTCCTCCACTACACAGGGTGCCAGGCCAAACTAATTATCATACAGTATATTGGTTACCTCTAAAATCACTTTCAATCTCTGTAAATGTGTGTTGTGAGAATAATACATTCATGTTTGGTCTTGAATTAATACTTGTAATGTGGGCAACAGTCTGATCATGGTTTCATTACAATTTAATGTATCTGTGCATAGTTGTAGACTAAGAACTACACTATAGTCTAAAGGTGTGATATACACCAGGGCCCAGTTTCCCGATAACGACAGAGACACGGTCTTAAGAGGGTTTTCTACGATTCATCTTACGATCGTTCGTTTGGTTTTTCCGACTGTTTCCCGAACATGCTCGTAGCGTGAACACGCATGCACTGCTCTTAAGATGCTCTTAAGGGGAGCTGTCCACGTTAATAGTTCTGAAATATCCTCTCATTTGATGGTGATGTCAGGTGACTGCACATCACAGCTATAGATCCTAAACTTCGGATCTACACTTTAATTCACATCAATATGAAAATAGAAAAACTTTGACATCCGCATGTAAGCATCCCGAGTAGGCTATATACCACACACAGACATAAATAACTAGATGTACCAAGTACTAACTAAGCCTGCTTAGCTTCAGTAATTCAGCAAAGTCAGGGTATCTGCTGGTCTGGCTGCTGGCTAAAAACAAAAGGTGAAAGGCATATATGATTCTGACTGTCTCACTGAAATGCATTATGCACATTTAATTCTCACTGCTAGACAACAAGTACCAAAACATGATTAGTTCATAGATTTCACATGTAAAATACATGTGTGTGTGTGTGTGCGTGTTTATGTGTGTGTGTGTGTGTGTGTGTGTGTGCGTGCATGTGCTTGTGGGTGTGCCTGTGTGTGTGTGTGCATGTGCATGCATGCGTACATATGTCTACTGTGTGTGTATGTGTCATACGTTTGATTACTGTGGATGCATGTGTGTGTGTGAATATCTGTTTATGCACATGTGTGCATATGGAATGGGTTAACATGACCCCGGGAGGCAAACACATGCAAAAAATTGGTCATCCTTGGCTCTACGGTTATAGATATTCACAGAAAACTCTGTTGGTGTACGGTCACTAAATGTACACATAAATGAATTTATTGTATGGCCCCCCATTAACGAAAGTGAATATGCCCACCAAGTTTCGTGCACCCCGGTCTTTCAGTGTCCCTGGAATCCTTGACAGAACATTGGCCATGCGAAAAAGAAAAAAGAAAAAAGAAAAAAAAAATCTGACTAAACCTATATGACCTTCTCAGCGCAGCGGTCATAAATCACAAACACACACACAAATACATAAACACACATACACACACACATGCACCCATACAAACACACCCATACACAAACACAAGCACGCACACACACACACACACACACACACACACACACACAAAACACATATACACAAAAACAACCACACACTCTGCACACACTCAATTACAAACACACAAAAAAGGAACAAAGTAGGAAATGAACACAATTTGACAAGCATGACTTTTTTTTGTGGAAAACACAAAAGCTCCTAGGGCAGCCGTGGCCTACTGGTTAGCACTTCGGACCTGTAACCGGAGGGTTGCCGGTTCGAATCCCGACCAGTAGGCGTGGCTGAAGTGCCCTTGAGCAAGGCACCTAACCCCTCACTGCCCCCCCTAACCGCTGTTGATGCAGGCAGCCTCACTGGCGCCCGGGATTAGTGTGTGCTTCACCTCACTGTGTGTACACTGTGTGCTGTGTGTGTTTCACTAATTCACGGATTGGGATAAATGCAGAGACCAAATTTCCCTCACGGGATCAAAACAGTATATATACTTATACTTATACTTATAACAATGTGCTGGACTGGGTGGCGGTCATATGTTGTACCGGCGGCACGGGGGACGTGGGGACAGTGCTGCAGAGACAGCCGTCGTCCCCCTCACTTTTAATAAGGAAAAAAAGCCTTATAGGTAGGCTAAATTAATAATAACCTATAGGTTTGCGCTAGCTATGTAGCTAGCTACTCCCCATTAACAGCATCACATCACTAACCACAGCCATCTAAGACTGCACAATCTTGCATTCATTCTGTTATCATCGGATTATCGGATATCAAGCCAGTTTGTCTATAACAACCATCATAAAATAATCCAGGCTACTTGCTTAGCGTAAATCCTCAAATTATGGCTGGGGTCTTTTATTTACTTAGGCTGCGCACAGCACCTTTATTTGAGGCAGGCTGGTATTCGAGGCAGGCTTTTTTTTTAGACATGCGTTTCGTTTGGAGCGGCATACCGGTAGTCTATCAAAAGCATAACATTTTTGGTTTGATTAGGGATTTAATTTACTTTTGGACTGTTTGTATTGCTAAATGTTGGGACTGATGGGCACTGAAATTTGGTGGGTATTTGATGGTTCACTATTACGTTTCATGCAGTGGAAAAAGTGTTGGGATTTCCACCGCTGTTTATTGCGAGACGAGGCAGCCGTTCATTGAACAGGGACTGTGCCTGTGCTGTAATGGTAACCTTTTTGCGTAGCCAAAAAGCCTAAATTGAGTTATTGTTTAATTATGCATGATTTACTTTTTATTAAATTCGTAGGCTGGAATGCCTTGAGTCATGGCAACAATTGTGCTTAAATGTAGTAGATATGCTTCAGCCTCTGGCAAGCTCGAAGGGCTCAAATGAGCTTGAGACTGAGTGTTGGAGACCCATGGTGTAGGAAAAGGACTTTTCTTTGCCAACAGTATTAATCCAACCAACAATATAATAAAATATTATTAAAGAAGACCTATGCAACAATTTTAGCAAAAATTACCTTAATTATGCAGGTTGATAGTTGTTCTGATGGTTCTACAACACTTTCTGGGACGTTTGGTGGGTGCTTCGTCTCTCCCTATCGCTTCTCCGCGGAAAAAAAAACGAATATGCAACTTTCTGGACCCGGACCGAGTAAATTCGGATGTGACTCAGCGGAGGTATCCAATCGCGCCTTGAAAATGTAGTCAAACACATGTTAACTTCAAACACAAACTGTAGTGGAGAGTTGATTTTGTTTATAGCAGACCATTTAAGTAGGCCTAACTACTTGATCATGTACAGTATGTTTGAATCAAATGCATGATGAACTTTTGTTCATTCATGGCTTCATAAAATATCTATAATCCCATGTTGCTTTTAGAGTATTCTACCATTGGCCCAAGTAGTGTGAAATAAATCTAAAAAATAAATAAATAAAAGTAGAATTGCACATAGCAAGAAGCTGGTCTGAGGGCAGATCTGGCGTCCCTGCCCATCCCTCTCAGATAACAGAGGCCCTGATGAGTCGGGGGTGGCCCAAGTGAATTGATAAAAGAGAAGAATATTCTCAGCTCGGTCTTTTCTTCTTCTCTTGGCTCCTGTGTTTTTGGCTCTTGTCTTCTGCCACTTTCTTTGACTGGCAGGCTCTGCCTGGCCTGCTCCCTCTCTCTCACTCTCTTTCTCCCTCTCTTTCTTTCTATCTTCCTCTCTCTCTCCCTCTTTCTATCTTTATTGGGTTGTAATCTCTTATTTGGTGTACTGTTTTATCTGGTGTATCTGTTATTCTTGTTATTCTATAACTTGTTATTTTATTAAGCTTAAGTTTATGTTTTGATAAGCTTCCTTTGTTACTGTTTGCTTCTTTGTTACTTTACTTTGTTACAGTAGACTGTAAGTTTATTTTTACATCCAACTGAAGTGATATTGGTTACATTTACCTTAGGCTTAGTACCAAATAAATTGTTTCATTTGCCTACCAATCGTATACTTCAATTCTCGTAGTATGCCATGTAATGCTCTTCCATAGCTGATAAACTAGTTATTTGGTAATTGATTCGAGATACAAGTTATTAATTAAATGGAGTCATATTAATCAAGTTTGTAACAATAACATTTACCAGGTAACTCTTCACCAGTCTGTCTATTGTTCAGACACGCGATCAACAGGAGAACAGCCCAACAAACTTCTCATTCCACGTGAGAGATGCTGTGGGCCTGCTCTCTCTTTCATGTGAGGATAGCTTGACGTGTTTCCTTGTTGCCGACACGATTCGGCCATTTCTTACACAATATTGTGCATGCAATTTAATTTGATTAACTTAAACATGCCCATTAAGTAAGAAAAGCTAATTAGTTACGGCTATTGTGCTTATTACTTATCACTAATGTAATGTATTTTGTACTACTAAATTGGCACCACGTGTTAGCATCCTAAAAATCCATTTGTGCATCTGGCCAGACCACATATGGTTGCATATGTAACCTCACTTCTCTGAAGGAGAATATGAGATGTCACCTCTGGGTCTCCTTCCCTTAGTGTGTGTTTTTACTGAACCCGTTCAAACCAACAGTTGTAAGAGGTAAGCACAGTGATGCAATGGTTGTGTCAGCTAGCCTATATAATGCAAAGTGTCACAATCACTTGTCTCTTCTCCTTTGATTGTGGAAACCCTCACAACTTCCTAACCATGAATCGGATCTATAGTAATTTTCAATGAATTAGCCATATCATGTAAAAACTGCATGACAGTGTTTAATGCAAATAATAAAAATAGATAAATAAAAACATGCATTGATCCCACTGTGTATTAACTGTAGTGCCCACTAACCCAATGAATCAGAACATGCTTTAATAAAAAAGAAGAATGGATATGCAGTACATTCTCATGTATAGCCCGCCCCCATATATTAGGCTCATAGCTTAGTTAACAGGCGGGTGAGGGCAGCAATACGGTGAGGGCAGCATTCCCAGGTGACGTTGAAATGGTTCGACTGAAAGAGCACATACAGTATAGGTTGGGTATGTCTGCTGTTAAGGTTATATCCACTGACACTCACATAGTGTCAGGGTATTATTTTACAGAGATTGTACGATTCAAGTATGTGTCAGTATTACTAAGCTTTCATATTGCCTGTGTTTAAAGTGTAATACATGTAACTAAAGGGTCCGGGTTAACTTTCTGTGGAATATTACAAGGTCCAAAGTGAGACTGACGCCATCCTTGAGCATGGGAACTACTCTACATGCATGATGCATATATTGGAGAGTTTTCCCCAACTGTTGATTTTTTTTATCTGTGGTGTATAGTTTTGATGTGGTTAAGGCTGCCAAATAAGTGTTAAACAGTCCCTGAAAACACAACACAACATGCCAGAAACAGAAGCTTGTACTGTTGCCAGCACATAAGTTATGCACAGATGCTCATCAGGGTTGAAATGACATTGCATATGATACTGTACCAGCTGAGTGATGTCAAACTGATTATAATGATGCTATGGTGAACACACTCTAATTAGTGCCCATCAAACGCAGCTTTAGATCATGTCACATTATCAGTATCATGTATGTTATACCTGCAGTACACTAACATACTATGTTATATTAACATGTGCTGCACACCAGCAGTAGAATAAAATAATATGTTAAGTTAAGTTTGTGCTGATTCTAAATAGAACTGTTCTATTTATAACCCATACTAGCATACTGGTTTAATATAAATCCTGAATTATTCATTAATATCTTGATGAAAAATCTATCTATGAAAGCAGTGTAAGTGCAAAATGGAGGTTGATGCATTTGTCTAACCTTAGCTGTGTTTAGCATAGTCCTAAGTTAACTTTGAACAGACCTGACTCACTGGCCCCTGATTACAATAAACAGCGCAGCAAGATAATTTGAAGGACAACATAAGCGCGTCTTTCATGGGGAGATTTATCGGGAAAATGCACATGCTACACCGAACAATTTAAGGTGTGTCTCGAACCATGTAAGGATGATTGTGGAACTGACCAATTATGGAATGAGGGTCTGTAGGCACCTGACTGATCTTGCTAGCACATAGTGAACTCCAAAGATGTCCTGTATTATGTTAAATTGGACAAAAACTTTGCAAGCCATCAAATTGAAAAAGCCCTATGACCACAAGAGTATTAATTTATTGTTGTACATTTTGAGAGACGTGCATCCATCAATCCTTGTTAATTTTTCAACACATTTTGAGTGGTATAATATTCTACTCTAAATTAAGGCTATACTGAATATAAATTACATGATTATGCTTTGCAAATGTGTGCCTTAAGAATGTGTGTGTTTGAGTATGGGTGAGTGATTGTACTGTGTCTATGTACTGTATGTTATATTTATTAGCATTACTTTGTTGTACCATTACGTGGCACCTGTCTATTGTAGCCTACTACAAATGGACACCAATGCTTCTTCATAAATAATCAAGGGGATTCAACAGGCCATTTCCATGCAAAGGCTGCAAATTACAGTCCTTACATTATAAACAGATTGCCCTGATAGACATTAACAATTATTCAGATGGGATGCAGGGCGACAAAATGGAAACTAGGAAAGGGGTCTATGATGAACCGCATCTGATTATAAAGTAATTTAACTGAAAAGGTCTTGAAGGTGAGAAGCATTTATGCTGTAGCTCAGGGACTATTTTTTATTTGTAGTTAGGAGCCTGCATAACACCCATTCATAATGCTGACAGTTTCTATATCCATTTTCAGGGACGATTCAGCATATTCTTCCTCCTATTTCATTCAGTACTGGTTGTTTATTATATCAATATATATTTGCTGAAGTCATATCAGTGCATGGTATAATAAAGAGAGATTTTATTTTATGACGGAGAGTTGACCACTTTAATTGACTTTATATTGATATTGTGTCTGATTAGTTGTGCCAAGTAATAGAAAATAGAATAAAATCATAGAATTATCAACACTATAACACCATTTTTTATATTGAACGCATCTCTCTCCCTCTCTCTCACTTTCTCTCTCTTTGTCTCTCTCTCTCTGTGTGAACCATAATGATGCACATACCATGTCACTTTGAATATTGTGCACTTAATCCTGGTACAAAATGTGTAGGCATAAGGTTCTGTGTGAAAAAGGTAGAAATACTGTGCTTTTCACCAAGTAAATCACTCAGCTTGGAGGCAAACTGGTTAATCTATCCATGACCCCCTCTTCACTCTGTGATGGAGATGGAAGGACACAGTAGCATCTAACTCGGGGAGATTGCTAGAGTTCATCCAGGCTGCTACACGGAAGCTGTGCATAATGTTCACAATA
The DNA here is from genome assembly GCF_017589495.1 of Alosa alosa. Classification (NCBI taxonomy): domain Eukaryota; kingdom Metazoa; phylum Chordata; class Actinopteri; order Clupeiformes; family Clupeidae; genus Alosa; species Alosa alosa. Next base: position 31,883,108 of record NC_063189.1, on the reverse strand, counting down.
AAGAATTAAGATGAGGGGAGTTCACAAAAGGCATTTGTTTGCATGACACTAAACTGCAATGAAACATTATTGTAATGATTACTGTTTCTTTTTTGCAGACACTTCTCAAACTCACATTCCTCAAAATCGGAGTTTCCAAGTCTCTTAAAAGAAATGGTAAGAGGAGCTGACACCGATTTGAACATAATTAATTGTGAGAATAATTAATCATGATGATGAAGATGCCTGAATGTTCAAAGTGGGTTTAAAACAGTACCTCTGTTAGGGGTTCAACCCATGTTCCCCCACATCAGTGTGCCTTTGGAAAAAAATCAATCACACAACATTAAAATGATTTACCTAATCATCAATGCTCAGAGCCAGCCCAGATTAATAACACAGCCCTCACCAAAGGGCCCCCCTCAAACATTATCACAAAATATTTTCAGGACTTCCATGAAAAGGACCTTTTACCTGTCTCAGTGAAATACTACATTATGGCTATAGCAATAGTCCATGCTAAATAGTCTAGTTAATGTGAGCTCTTTACAGTATAATGTTAAGTAAGGTATGTGCTATTATGATTGATAAGTAAACAATTTATTTTTATTTCAAACATGACACAAGGATAACATCAAAACTATACAGTATGTACACACACACACACACACTTGTATTACCCTAGCTGGTAACATTTTACGGTAAGGGTACATGAATTATCATGAATTCATGCATTTATTAATTAATGATTTATGCATTACTTCATATGTTTATACAGTTAAGAACAAAATTATTCATACCCCTGGCAAATATTGATGTAATGTTGATTTTCTCTTGACCAATATGTTTGTTCTTAAGCATGATCATCCTGACTACATGTATGTCAGGTTACTCATAAGTCCATCATGTTTGTGGCCCCTCAACTAAAGTGTGAACAATGGTATGTGTTTAGAGAACTGCACAAGTTGTGTTCAAATCAGAATTGAATTTGAGTACTGATGACAACATTTTTGGCAGAAAAAGAAATCATGATCATTCTTGATAAATCATAAATCATAATGATGTGCTCACCATACTTTGCTTACTTGCCACACACCAATGCTTTAGTTGATGTGTTGTTCATGTATGAGGTTGTAATGACTACAGAAGGGACCAAGGTGCGAGGAGCAAATGAGTTTTAATAAGCGACAGTACAAAGGGAAGATCCACAGACGTAAAATACAATACAGTCCAAGTTATACAGGCAGGCAGGTATACAGGCAGGCAGGGAAAAAACAGGCAAAAGTGTCCAAAGCACAATCCAAAAGGGCAGGTCAGATAACACGGTCCTAGTCGATGCACAGGTCGTTCAGAAAAATCGAAAGCGTCAGTCCAAAAATACAGAATCCAAAAATCACGGTCGGGAAAACAATCTAGGTCATACACGAATTATCCAAAATACATAGAATCACGGCTTAGTACGTTACACGAGTTGCAAAAATACCTCACACTGAGGCCAGCCAGGAGAGTCTCTAAAATAGTCTACGGCTCATTAGTGCATTACTTTCAGGTGTTTAAAACTCCGGTGAGCCCGATCGGCTCTGGAGGGGGCGTGGTCGCTGTGACTGCTCTCCCTGCAACAGCAGCAGCAGAGGACGCAGCTCCGATGTTACAAAGGTCATGAATGACAGACTATGAACTCATGTAAATTCCTGATGATTCATGAGATTTTAAGGAATGAAGTAATACATAAATCATGAATTAATTCATGCATGAATTCATGATAATTCATGTAGCCTTACCGTAAAGTGTTACTGAGAACGGTAAAAGTTGTGATCAAATTGGAATTTGAGTAGTGATGACCACATTTTTGGAAGAAAAAGAAACCTTTATGATCATTCTTAATAAATCATAAATCATAATGATGTGCCCACCCTATTTAATGCTTTACTTGATGTGTTGTTCATGTACGAGGTCACAAATGACAAACTATGAACTCATGTCAATTCCTGATGATTCATGAGATATTAAGGAATGAAGTAATACATAAATAATGGATTAATTCATGCATAAATTCATGATGATTCATGTACCCTTACCGTAAAGTGTTACCCATGCTGTCTGTTACCTTTCCACACACCTGTATGTCACACTGCTACCCAAAACCAACTGGTGCACCTCGTCTGTCTGTCACACAGGGCCCTGTCATCTTGCAGGTCCTGTGGCTAAGCCCTGCCAGGCCCCCTGCCATTCATTTGGCCCAGCTAAGGACTGCCATCAAATGAAAGAAATAACCATCACACCATGGGGCTGTGTGTGTAATATGGGGGAAATTCCATTCACCAGAGCTCCTCTAAGTACACACCACACAGTAATGAAGTCACTTGGGACACAATCATGATCTGAGCATTTTGTCGTCCAAAGAGCAAGAAATCTCTTGCCAAGCAAAATGCTGGATTCATTTACTGTAATTAGAGGCTAGAAATGACCTCCATATTGCACCCAGTGAAGTATACTCCCATTGATAAGATGAAGACACTCTGTTCTTACATCTCCCTTTTTGGTCTTCACTTCCACTAGTCAAGTGTGACAAATAATCTAAAATCACAACACATCCTACCTATTCCAAACATCATTATTAGCTAATTATGCATATGAAACATTGTATTGCCCTTGTAATGTAATTGTAATGACCTTACAGGGTACATGACAAGATTTTTTAATTAGCTATCAAACAAGAGTATTTAATAATAAGCAAATCACCACATTATATATAACCTGCAGTTTTAACTGAATAACTAATTTACACTGAAAATAACCAATTAAGCTGATGTGTTCCTTGATGGCTCTTAAATAGAAAAAAATAAATAAAAACTCATATAGTTTTTTCAGTTTCTGTTCTTTCGCTCACAAAAATGCCACCCTCCCATCCAACATTTGGACATCTTGTGTAAGTGACTGTGAGCCAAACGTGGTGCAGAGATGGCTTCACGTCTGCATATGTGTAATAAATCTCCGCAAACTCATAATGGTTCTCAGGTGTGCTGATGACAGTCTAATGACATTCCTGATGCGCTCGCAGATGCCTCCGCTGTCTGTCTGTCTGTGCTGACGATGACGGCGAGGCTCTGGCTTTTTCAAAACACGTTGAAATGTGCTTTCTTTACTTAATTAGTATTCATCCTCCTTTCACCACAGGAAGACTGAACAAGTGTGTGTGTCTGTGTGGACCAAAATGGGGGAAAATCAAATATAAAAAATTGTTTTGATAGGAACAGTTTATAGTGACATCTTGTAGAGAGCCATCAATCATGAGATGTTTGGATATGACAAAAGAGGACGCTGAGCAGAGACGGAACATGGTCCTGTTATTCTGACACTCAGAAACGGATGCCGCTTTTGTTTATGTACTAACTTCTAATGACAACTGAACAATACACACATTTTCTTGTGACTTGGTGTCCAATCTCACAAAACAGCAAACGCAAAAAGCAACATTTTTAAAGCAAGTGAAAAAATTCTTCAAATTCTCCCATGTTATGGTAGCGGTTGCCATACAGTAGCAAGGTTTTTGGGGTGATATTTGGGGAGCCACAAAAGCAACACGTTGGCACGGTCTAAAAGATTAAATGCTTCCCCGTCTCTTTTTATATATTTATTTCTGTGTTTCCCTGTGATGGGCCCACACATGTACAGAAGCCCCATGGGGCCAAAACAGTGTTTCCAACATGGGAAACCACCCTCTACACACCCTTTATCTCCTTTCACTCACCAGCATATTTCACAGTTTATGAATTTTAATAACATTCAATCAGACAATCTCAGCAGCGTTTTCCATCTCCTGCAAGTAATGGGTCTAAGCCACCAGAGAGCTCACACTGAGTGTATTTATAGAGAGGTAAAAACCAGGGGGGATCTTCACACGCTTCCTCACACACATTCGGATGTGTCGGCATGTGGTGGTGGTTTTGTGCATCTTCCTGCAACCTGGTTGGACTGGTGGAGCGGTTCACCACAAATATCAATAATGTTGATTTTTTACATTTACACATTATAACATCTTATCTTCCCCTAATGTAACAATCATGTCATTACATTACATCTGTAAACCCAATAGAGCTACAGAAAATGACAATCACTCCACAAGAAGCATTGAAAAGAACATTATTCTGTTTTCTCTGTATTCATTATTCTGTTATTATGGTGTAGGCTACGACTTACCAAGAAAGTTCATTTCAAATTCAATTTAAAATATTGCAAGTTATTTTTTCCTTTTTTCATTATTTAGTCATATCATTCAATGGAGGTTTTTCTTTAATAAGTTCAGGTGGCGCTGGGGCAGATTTGTTGTGTCTTAATTATTCCAGAACCAAGTTCTTAAATGTAAACAATCTTTGTAAAATGGGAGCAATCTTCTCAAGGAAACTGCAAACTGAATACTGCACGTATTAAATACTCTGACAACTCAATAGACAAACAATGGAAGGACACTACCATTCCCTGCACCTCAGTTTCCCTGGAGAAGAACTGATCCGAAATAAAAATCTGCATGCTTTCACATACAACACACACACACACACACACACACACACACACACTCACACAAACACTTTCATTCTCACCAGTGACATAATGAAAAGCCCAGGCCGGAGGGTTGCAGACAGCACGTGGTGGGGCCCCTGATCCTGTGGGGAAGTCTGATGATGGCCGCGTGAGGTTTAAATGTCATCTTTTGTGGCAGCTGCGGAACCAGAGCGATGTCGCCGCGTTTATCTCTGCCGCGCAGCCAGGCATTTCAGCGGCGCGCCAGCCTCTTGGTGCGCGCCCAAAACAGCGGGGCAAAGCGAAAGCGCTGCCTGGCAATACCACGGCCCCAGGGTCCAGGGCGGGAGTGTGTGCCGCCACATATGCCCGTCCTGTGGCATCCATTTCCAAGCACTGGCGTGCCATGGGAGCGCTGCCAACCATCTGTACAATGCTGGCCCCAAGACTGTCCACTAGACAGGGCAGGCAGTGGCGGTTGGAGTGGGAGGCTTTGCTTGTGGTCTGGACACCGACATCAGGGACTGGGAATAGGGGTGGACACACGGCTGAAGAGATAATTTATCAGGCTCTTTCATCACTTTTGAATTCACATCTGTGTTACTCTTCTCTTCTCTACTGATGACACACCACCATTATCATTGAGAGAAATGCATGGGACGAAACAGGACTGTGTTTGTTGATACATTTTTTGTTTATATAGACATTTATGCTTTGCATTTTCTCAGTACAACTGATGACAAGGGACACAAGTATGGGACTCAATCAAGTAGGGATCAATAGTCAGGATCAATATCAGTCCGATTACTGATTAAATTATTAAATTATTAAACATTACTGGATTGGATATCGGAAAATAAAATAAAAAACCCACAACTAATCCATTCCGTCCCTGCTCATTTAAATGACCTTCGAACAGCTGTGGCTGCAAGTAACAATCTATTTCACATACAATCAATCAAACACTCAATACAGAACTCACACATAAATCTTTCCCCTCCCTATCACAATAAGAATAGGCCAGATGGCAACATAACTAGATGTACCCCACAGTATATGGTATGACCGTCACATGGCGTTGCCAGCTGCTACACAAAGAAATAAAAAGCACATTTCCTATATTCTCCTATATTCACCCCACGCAACTCCTTGTAAACTGCAATTCAAACTTAAGCGTTTAACCATTCAAGGCTGAACTGCTTGAACATCAAGGTCAAGTGTGTGTGTGTGTGTGTGAGAGAGAGAGAAAAGAGAGAGAGAGATTGCAAGTGGGTGTACCTACCTAAGAACAATGAAAACGATACTTTGGTGACACTCTAATGCACGTGTGTATATATGTTTTTGTGTGTATACATTATGCAGTATTACGGATCTACTGTGGGTTATTTTAAATAAAAAAAATCATAATTTCAAAAGTACCGGTAAATATCCTCAAATCACTGCTTCAATCACTCAGAAACCCTATTATCTGTATCAAAAGAAACTAAATGTCTTGATTCACCAAGCCCAAGATTATGGCCAAGGTTATGAGTGAATATCTGTGTGTCTGTGCCTGTGTCTATAACTGTGCACTCCTTGAGACCAACATATCATAAAAATCTCGGGTGCAACGGTTGGGGAGTTATTCAGCAAAATCTGCTTTCGACCTACCTGGCTTTCAGTGGTCCCAGTGCAGGGGGTGGGAGTGGCCCCCGGGAACCAAAATCTTCTGTTTCTTATCGACCTAATGGGGCTACCTGCCCACCAAGTTTCATGTGTCCTGGTGTTTCAGGGTCCAGAGAATTGCTAACCCGAAAATTGCTGGGGGGGGGGGGATATGCCCTGGGTTATTATAAGAGAGATGTCAAGCTGAAGAAAGCCAAACAGAGAACCCCAATGAGCATCAGAGGTGAAACAAAAAGAGCGCTCAGTGCAAAAGGGAAATGGATGAGAAATGTTTGGGGGTTTTTTTGCAGAAACATCAATAGCAACCAAACAATAGCGATCATAAGATCGTCTTTATCCATGTCTCCGAAGACAAATGGGATAATTGCAAGTTCAGCTTCCAGAGTTGTATGGTGGTCCCAAACATGCAAACATTGCATTTTTAACTTGCTCCCAGTTTTGGTCAACTCTACTAGAATGAATGATGTTTTAATGCTTGATTTGCTATCATTTCTTTTTGAGATTATTCGGAGTGGTGTGACAGAATTAGAAATGATTGTTTTATATGCATTGCATTGGCACCCAATTCTGAAAGCTTACAAACAGATTAATAAAAGACTATAGACTCAGAAAACACCTTTGTTTCTTTTAAGGCACTCCATCAAAAGTGTCAGACAGAATGGCATATTGTGTGTCTGTGTTTTTGTTATTTTCTTGGACAGCAAATGTTTTCAGATTGTATTGCCTTAATCTTATACTCTTGTATCCTATCAGTTTCGGAAGCACAAAAAGGAAGCACAAAAATTGCTTTGTGTCTGGACACAATTATTTTCTTTGTTTGGCAGGTTTTCAGCATGTCAAGGCAACTGTATGACTAATATTTGATTTTGAACTGTCATATTTGTTTAGCTGAAGTAGCACTGGTGTACTGAAGGGTCTCTCTCTCTCTCTCTCTCTCTATTTAATGATATGGAAAGACTGTTTCTGTCCGCATGACATTTACATTGCAGTAGTAAAAGAACACAAACCAAGTTTGTGAGACAAACGCATCTCTTCCTTGCCCCAGCACTCTGCCATTAGCCTGCACCTTGATTATGCTGTTGCTTCTGTTTGCAGATGAACACGACACATGGTATGCCCTTACCAGTGCACTCTGATGTGTATCCGAAGACGCCCACTACCTAGCAGATGATGTCGGCAGGCATGTTCATTAGCCCTGTGCAGAGGCCAAGAGACACTATCTATCCCTTCCCTTATTAATTTAGCATCAGCCCACCGCCAAAACAGCAGAGATGCATACGAGGGAGCAGTCTTAGAACGCTTTCCCAGTGGCTAGGGCCAATTTAACAAGATAGGCAATTAGAATGAGGTGCATCCAAATTAGGCTCAAATATGGTCATTTTCAAGGCAGCCTGTCACTTATGTGTCCGCTCATGTACAATTCTCAGTAAGAGAAATGTCCTTCATATGTTACTGTATAAAGATCTCTATGTCAATTTAATTCGCTAATTTTTCAAAGAAAAATGCTAAAAGTGTCTTTTTTTTTTAAATCCAAGCTAAATGCCCACATGGCACAGCTGGAGGCTTCTATCCTAATTAATTAATGCTAGGTAAACACTACTTATTCTTTGTTTTCAGCCATTTAAGGCTGTCTCTGACCCCCATCTCCTGCCCGATGATTCCTTCTGTTTGTATTTTTGCCTCAGCTTGGTATGGGCGCAGAGCCTCTGAGACCTTCCATTTATTAAACAGAGGTCTAAGGCCTTTTCCACACTGACAAATAATGCTATGATTTGGAGAGAAAAAAATGTCAGTGCGCAGAATATGCCTTGTGGGATGTACTGAATGATGTCCTCTTGTTCCCAAAGCTATGTAAAAAATATATATGCCACTGTGGGTCTTGGTATTTGAATTACATTAAGAATGTGTTTTTCTGCTGATTTGGCACATGCTAAATATCTTTCAGTGTGCTATGAATCCTTCAATAATACTGACCCAAAGGTGCACACAGCACATCGTTCTCAACACACATTTCATGAATTTCCGAAAGGATCAATAAATGTCAACAACAAATGTGTAGTCGTTCAGGACGCTCAAAGATGGTAGGTTATCTATCTTGAATGGCCCATTTTGTATAAATGCAACAAAAAACAAAAAGCCTGGCGTGAAAAATATTGCGCACGTAAGGCAGCATGGGAAATGAGCCACAGTGACCCAAAATTCAAAACTGAGATTTTCGTATCAATGGGCAAAGGACACCATGAACCCAAAGGCGCACACAGCACATCGTTCTCAACACACATTTCACTGTGTGTACAAGGGGTGGAGAGATGATGAATAAAGACATGCACAGTCCTGCTGCTGACTGTGCCGGAGAGTGGCATGGCCCTCAATACAGTCCTGCTGCTGACTGTGCCGGAGAATGGCATGGCCCTCAATACAAGCAAATTTATACTGCCTCTGACACTCTATGATGGCGCAACACTCTGTAATCAGGGAAGCGATTAGCCTTGTAAATCACATAAGAACATTGGCGGGATCAAGACTCTTTCATAGTGTGTAGCTTGTATATTCACTGCTAAACTCTTCCCTATCCAGCTATGCTAATCGCTCAACCTGTCACTCACACCAAGGAGTTTTATTACTCACAGCTAACAAAGGCTTCAAAGCTAATGCACTAACTCATAGGGACTTGCTAAGCGCTAGGCTTAAGCTATGTTAAGCCTGAAATCTCAATGTGAGCCTTTTACTTTGAGAGAAATTCCCTCCTGGGGTCAGGTGAACATGTAAAGCGTCAGAACTACCTATGATTGGCATTCTGTAATGTGAGATATCTCTGCATGTGTTCCTGTGTGTTCTTCGCCTGAACGACTACACATTTGTTGTTGACATTTATTGATCCTTTCGGAAATTCATCTTGTGCCATACAGCCCATCAGATAGACAGACAGACCACAGACAACAGGACCACTAACCCCTCCCTCACCCCCACACAACAACCATGCACAACACTAAGTATCTCTACATTATAAAATAGTAAAGTGCTGTATCATCAGCACCAGTGTGCCATCAATAGTAAGGTGCAACATCATCAGTGACATTTTAATATCATATCAAAGTGCAGCATCATCACACAGAAAGTGGATCAAGTTATTTTCCCTAACTTATTCAGTAGTATAATGCTTGAATAAATTATTTGCGAGCCCTGTTGGTTTGCAAGGATGGTACCCTATATCTTCTGCCTGATGGCATTTGTGTATCTTCAACTGCACAACTGTGAAAGATATTGTTAATTGATTGTTATTGATGATAAGTACAGCATTTCCATCTCTTCAACTGAACAATATGACAGCTGTGAAAGATAAACCCGTTAGCCTGCAAATGACAGTGCCCCCCTCCCCTAGTACTGTACATCAATTATAGGCACCATATCACAAAGCACCATAGTGATACTATACATCGTTTGAAAGCTCAGACTCTCAGGAAAACATGTAAAACTTCCTATGAAAAAATGTGTGTTGTGCATTAATTAATGTATTTAATTAATAATAAAAAGTCCCTGCAGAAGGGTGATAAAGTTGACCATTTTGACTCCCTCAGTTGACTTTTCTTTTAATTTTTTTCAACTCCAGACATGTCCTGAGTGGATGGTAAAAGAGAGAAGTTGGATCTAACGTTTTTAAGTTGGCCACAATGGCATACTACAAAAAAAAGAAAAAATGGGTTCACATTTCATGCTGTCCTTCCAAAAGGGTGATGAAATGGGTGTTTTTGATGACAAATTGCTCTTTAGGTCAGCTTTACAGCTGAATATCGGGAATTGACCAAGGGATATCACTGGGCACCCTCCCTACTCTTATTGAATAACCCCTAGGCAATAAGAAACAGCAAAGAAAAAACTTAACGAAATAAAGACCGACAAAACCAGGTTCACCAAATGTCTGGCCTTTGACTCAGACTATAACCTCCAACTGCTCCCTGCCTGCTGCAGCAATTGCAGCCCACAGCTTTGGGTTCATCTGTGTCCATTACTTGCTCTGTGTTTAAAATGCACGGAAGGACGCTCAAAGATGGTAGGTTATCTATCTTGAATGGCCCATTTTGTATAAATGCAACAAAAGACAAATGATCATATGTTAGCTACAACATCATACACAATGATGCAATACAAGTAAGTAAGTAAGTAGCCTAAGTAAGTAGGCTGTAAGTAAGTAAATAAATAAGTAAGTTATTTGTGACCTGATCTGGCAAAATGATAGCCTGGCTAACGTCAGACCTCATCTCATTGAGATGGGGTCTGGGGACATTAATTTTCTCGTATTTGAAACGTGGTTTACGAATGCCCAGAGCCGTTTATTGGGCGCTACGAATGTCTATCAAATGCGTCTGTACGTAGCTCATAACCAAAGATTCAAGAGCGGAGCGCTCTAGAATCTTTGCTCATAACGACTTCGGTGTTTCGTCATCGTCTTGCTGCCCTCCCTCCGTTCTGTGATTGGTTCCTTCGTTGAGGTGAAAACGAAGTCCATAGAATTTAGGCTGCCTAGCAGCGTTAAAAATATTGCGCGCGTGAGGCAGCATGGGAAATGAGCCACAGTGACCCAAAATTTAAAACTGAGATTTCCGTATCAATGGGCAAAGGACACCATGAGCTTTAAAACGGTATACTGGTATAAGTCATATCTTGAATTGTCAAGATACAGCATTTTGAATTATGGCCTCCTGCCATGTTTTTCCAATTGAAAAACTGAGAAAATCGTGTTTGAAGTTACAGGTTACAGGCAGGTACAGGTAGGATTTGTCCGCTTGAATAATACTTTTTGTAACTTTACATTCTTGTCTTGACTATGGAACTTCGGGAAATTCATTTTAATTGCCTCTTTTTTCATATAACACCGAAAAAGAAAAATCAACATTTTCAATGAAGTAAAGTAATTTTGAGATTTATGAAGTAATCGTCCTGTATCTCAAAATTAGAATGTGAGACTTGTCAGATTTTGCCAGATCAGGTCACATTTTAATTTGTATATCACATCTCCTTCCAAAGTGCTTCACAGTTAAAAAAGGCACAGTTTAAAAGATGATTCCAACACTCCAACATTAGTGATCTTAAATTAATACAGTATTCCTGATGTGGTGCATCAGGACATTCATCATCATCATCTCTGAGACATGTTCATATCTCTAAATTTGTCTCTGTTCTTGAAAGAGTTGAAAACAGTGTTACCTTAGATAAAATGACTGCAGTCAATATGTTCTGTGCTGCGCTTAACAATCTTAACCTTTGGCTATGTCTTCATTGTGCCTGAGGGAAGACTACAGATCAAAGCTGTTTTTTGGCAGCTGACTGTTTGAGCTATAATTGCAATGACTATGAAACGTTTTACACAGAAGAGATTTTTAATGAATTCAATAGCCATGTTCACAAGCTGTGACCTTGGGGATAACGTTTTCTAAAAATTATTTATGATAATGTGCCACTAATTATATGACATGTAAAAAGCAAATTATAGAGGGACATCCAATTTAACAAAAAAGTTTCACTGTGGGAGAAAATACAATGAGGTCAAGCGAGACTGATGATCATTTGGGTCATAGAGAGATATTTCAAAGCATAGAAATTATATCTTGGTCTCTTTGAGATTTGAATTAATAGCATAATTAACTGAAAAGCTGTACACTCTTAGTGTATAAATGACTACGCTGGGAGACGCATGTGAGGTCTTTTCTTAAGGAAAAAAAAAACACACAATTAGTCAAAAATAACACTGCATGTGCCTAGCAATGAGAAAACTTGGTATAGTCTCTACAGATGTGTGAATATGTGTATAACACACACACATTTTGAGGCCACAAGCCTGTGCTTTTAAAGGGACAACTGAGCTTTGCCATGAGAATGAAAGTAAAGCTTGGTGCTGCCACTTAAGGAACAAATGTGTTCTAAAGGCTCCTCTTAAATCAGCAGTAAATCAGTTCAATTTGATCTAGGCTCACCCCTGCTGTTTAGAGATGGCCCCCCCTTAAGACATTTACATCTACATTTTCATTCATTCATTTGCCCTGTGTTTTTTTTTTTTTTTGTCCAAAGTCACTCATGAGTGAGATGCCATCCAACACAAGCAGAAAAGGCTAATGAAAGGATCCAGCTGAGTGGAACCAGTGGCACGATCAAGCTCCTATTTGGATGAGACACAGCTGTTATCTTAAGACAGCCAATGGAAGTGGAAGGAGCTCTGTGTGGTGACCATACCTGTCAACACTCCCGTTTTTCCCGGGTTTCTCCCGTATTTCAAGGTCATCTCACAGCACCCTCCCGTTTTGTTATTTCTCCCGGAAAACTCCCGTAATTTGCATGGCCATCAAACTTCATTTTAAAATCATTGATCCATTCAGGTTGCCAGATTGTGTATGAAATGCACCCTACACATACACGATCACTTAGTTTCAATTTCAACCGTTTTGTCATAGGCTAAAACCTGGCAACCCAAAACCCAAATAAGGAAGCGGGTGCCGACTGCGCAGCCTGAGTCTCGTCGTAAGCAAGCGGGCTAGTTGAATGGCCTACTCCAGAACTAGCTGTTGTGAAATTGTTGGGAATTTAATTGATTAACACATCACATAAACTGTTATTGAGTGTTGTTGATACACGGAACTTGTGCCCTCGGAACCAAATCTGACAGCAAGCAGCTTTGGAGTTTTGGAAGTAGGCTGCAGGCAGGCAGCTGGTGAGAACTGGTATGCCTAAGGTAATGGTAAGGTAAAAGCAACGACCGAAATGCAGCGTTGAAACACGTGTATGAAACGTAGAACACAGATCCGGTATAAACACTGACCCAAAAAAAATCTCCCGTTTTTGGAGTGTTGACAGGTATGGTGGTGACTGTACGACTAGAAGAAGTAAGTCAGAAGACTAGGCATTTCACTACATATTGTACTTTGTTATAGGCTTTTATAGCCCCGCCTTGGGGGCGGGCTCCTCTGGCGCTGACACGTCCATCAGCCATTCGGCGTGATTGTAGAGAGTTTCGGTTGGATGATGTGATCTGGCGATCATTGAGTAATAGGTCGCAGTTCCTGCAAAAGGGAACTAGGCATTTCACTACATATTGTACTTTGTAAATGTATATTACACTGACAATAATTTGAATTTGAATTAGAATTCTAGTAAACGAAATTTAAAAGGGTGAGTATGATCAGTTTTGCCCACGTGTTTCCATAAAAACAAAAAATAAATCATAATAATAATAAAATGAATTAAGTACAGCTGTTAATCTGAACGAGGAAAATGGCATGTTGTTCTGCTCCACGTTCTAAACACAAACCCTTCTCTGTAAGCATAGTTCGAATTACAGGGGGTACTGGGGGGTACTATACCCCCCAATGAAGACCCAGTACCCCCAAAGAGACAGAAATATCAGTTTTGGGGGTCAGATAATTTTTCTGATATTATGAAAAATATCATTACAGTTGGCTACAATACAAGTCAACTCCTATTTTCACTGTAGGAACATTTTAATGTAAAGCGATTTCAGACACCCCTATTATGGACCGTACCATTTTTAACCACCGTGGTGCAATGCAACGGAGATAGAGAACGACTTTAACTTCTCAAGCAAGTGTCAACGTTGAATGACAAAACGCTAGGTAAATTCCTCAAGTAGGCTAAATTCTGCTGACGTGCATGGGTAAATGTAAGTTGCTAGCAGACGTCTAGCTTGTTGAAAATGTGCTATTTTACAACCTTCATGTATTAACATGTTATGTTCTTTCATAGCTCTTGTAAAGGTGGCTTTTTGTAAAGGTATTTCTTTTACTATACAGAATGGTATTTCAGTGCACTTAACTTCTAACTTTTGGGAGTTGATCAAAACAGTTTTCTTTTGGATAATAACAATGAGATATTCTGTAGCCTACTGATTATCAGTTTGTTGCATGTTTAGACCTTGTATGTGTGTTGCACAACACATTTTGCACTTGATGGTCATAGAAGAGGTGAATGAGAAGTACCCCCCAATTATGGTGGGGTAATTCGCACTCTGCCTGTAAGTGCTAGTCCATCACTTTCTTGTCATTTATTTGCTTCTGCTAGCACATATTGTTTGCTTATCATAGTGCATAATGCAATGCAATTGCGAAAACTGAACAGAATCTTCTTCATTTAAAATGAAAACTTGAATGACTCACAGGGCCCTTGTAGTTCACAAATTACAGGTTGAGTGGCAGTAATGTAGAATAGAATTGTCTGAAAAACGACAACCATATTGGCTTTGTTCCAGAGTCCTTTAGTGAGCTTATGGTGAGATTCATGAGCATTGGTAGGCTAACTACTATATTTAAATCTCATTATGCATCATAATTGGTGGCTCAGATGAGATATTTTTTGCAACATTTTCTTCAGATGAAAATCTGAACCCTAAGGTAGTGACACAGAGAGGGGCGGAGATAGCCTGATGGCCAGGATCTCTGAAAGGGGAGAACGAAATGGTCTGTTCATACGTCTACTCATTACTCGTGCAGCTGGGTAGAAAAAAAACATGATCATTTGGGTGAGGCTAAAGGGATCCTATTAGAAATGTGTGTGTGTGTGTGTGTGTGTGTGATGGTTGGGGATTCTTGTCATATACAGTATCATACTTTTAATGTGGCCAAACTATGGTGGCAGGAAATCTCAAGGCCAGATGCCTCTTCATAAAATAACAAAGCTTCATAAACAATAACAAGTGTTATCGTGAGACTGCATGTCTGCAACATACATTTTCACTTCAGTGCAATTAAACTGGATTCTGAGACGAGAACTTATCCAGAGCCTTTCTTATTTAGTCCAGGACGGTGTAAAGAAATAAAAAAAACAAGACAGATGGAGTGAGCTGATGACAAAAGAAGGAGAGGTTGTTGAAACACCCTCAGCCCTGTCCGCCTCAACATTTCAGGTCATACTCACTGTCCATCAGATATGCACTAGATAAAAGGAGGTTACACTTGTAATGCAGAAGGAATCGTATCTGCAGATTTCTGCTCCTCTCCATTCGGATGCCGTCTGGCTGGTCCACTGTGATGCAGGAGGCCTCGGCAGCCGGCGGTTTATCTGAATTTCTGCCTGTCACATTGACGCATGCCTTTCGCTATCACCTACCACTCACTTCAGATAAGATAATTGGGCTAATTGCCATTCCTATAGTGTACATTCAACGTGCTTACTGTGGCAGCAGACAGGCCAAGGAGATTTTTTTTGGGGGGGGGCATAATTATCAGAAAATGAGGAAGACAAAATGTTGTAGAAGTGGCCCATTCTGTCCTCTCAGAGGATTTCAATCAAGGTGGCTTTCAGTCTAACTTCTTTGTCTGGATAAATAGAAGAGGCTGTTGCACATGACGAGAATAATGTGAAATAATGTATGATGTAGGGGAGACTGGGGCTGGTTGTCTCACGGGTTGGTTGTCACATTGCTTATTCCAGGCACACTAGCAGTGGTGGAGGAAGTACTGAATCTCAGTACTTAAGTAAAAGTACAAATACACAGAGAAATATTTACTTTAGTAAAAGTAAAAGTACCACAATGACAACCCTACTTAAGTAAAAGTAAAAAGCACCTGCTTTTAAATGTACTTTTAAGTATTAAAAGTAAAAGTATTTGCATAATGATGTATTCTCTTAATATCTATATTCTAAAAGAAAAATTAGTATGGGCTGTGGCATTTTAATTAAGCTAGTTTTAGGTTATACTCGACTAGATAGTTTTAAGCTAATGCAATTGTGCTTACCATCTGTGGCCCAGTTTACATTCTGACCTACAATTCTAGAGACTGTAATTATAGTTATCTACTAGGGTGATCTGCTGAGTATATCATTCAGCAAAACACGAGAACCTGAAGTTTAACGGGGTAGACCAGGGAAACGTCTGGTGGATCGTAATGCCAATTCTGCTGATTGAACAGAAAAGTTGCTGAGAATGGTGTCTTTATGATTAGGTTCAGTTTCACTTGCGCAGACGCACATAGACATTGAATGAGCGCTCACATTTCTACCCCCCAATTGTAGGCTATGCCTCTTTATTTGATCACACATAATTAAGAAATATTTCCTAATCTGGAAAATGCTACGTTTTCTTCGGCCAGCGGTTCTATAATAGTCTACCATTCATTTGTGCCGCAAATGATCAGACGTGTGACAGAAGCATGGGCATAGCCTGTAACTTCACTGATCCGCGGATAGCAATCTCATCGGAGAGGAGGCCCTAACACTGCAGATAACAGACAGAGAAAGGCACAGAACAGAGTTGCATGTCCAGTGTAGCCATGGGTCTGGTGAATATAGCCTACCGAATGCAGATGGCTACAAGCTCACGCTTTGCCTGGTCTAGACTAGAAGCTTATGTTTCAAAGATTTAGAAGCTGGGCACGTAGCACTCCAGAATAGCATCCCCGCCCGCCCCCTGGTAAAACAAACGTGTTTGTCAGAGAGAAAAAAAATCTGATCATAAAATGTATTGTAAAAAGGAACGATGGTGTTGTAGAAATGTAGCGGAGTAAAAGTACAGATAGTTGCTGTAACATGTAACGAAGTAAAAAGTATGCCCTATAAATTCTACTTAAGTAAAGTACAAATAGGCCTACGTGGAAAATTTACTTAAGTAGGCCTACAGTAACGAAGTATTTGTACTTCGTTACATTCCACCACTGACACTAGGTGATGCTGTGGTAAAATTTTGATATCAAACTGTTACCCTTTGATAGCTTACTCATTTGCACTAGGAATTTTGCTGAGCAGACACACAGCATTGAGGTGAGGAGACAATTTTTAAATTTCATGGGTCAGAGTAAATTTTCATGTTGGTGTTGTTTTTGTATTGAGAGCTTGTAGGATATTAGCAAAACTATTAGATACTAGCAAAAACAAAACACTCATTAAAAAGCCATGGTATGGTATTCATATTAAAACTTATTTGCAGTTTCTAGCTTAAAAAACTAAAAAGTTACACATCATTTTTTAAGATCCCATTTTTTCACTGAAATCCCATTGAAACTCTATAGGGACAACCAACCCCATACCCATTGTGTCAGAGTGTCTTTGATGGTTAATTGCTCCCTGTTACAATACATTCTAAAAGTAAAAATTATATACATTTAAAGCCAAGACCCCAAGCTTTCATTTCATGTAGGAATTACTGCTGAAAGAGTTTTTGAAGATGAGCAATTCATGCATGAGTAAAAATTGTGACAACCAACCTCCCCTATGATTTGTTTCAGTGAAAGCAAATCTCATAGTGGTCACATGAGTCAACACATCTATATGAACGACTTGATTGCACTGTGATGCTCACGTGAGAATAGATTAGGATCCAATTCACTTTCCGTTTCACTCGGTAAGCAACAGCTGTATCTGTGTCTTACTGCTGTACAGTGGTCTCGGTCTGTGCGGGCTTCGCCGTCCTCTGTTCTCTGTCCTCTACTGGTCACACTGGCCTGCATCAGACACCGCGGCGCACCCTGAATAGTGAAGCACTATGATCACAACGATGAGGCGGCAGTGGCAAGCACACCACAGTCTCGCCGCTGCAGCTGTAATAGTCTCCTCCCCATCCGCACTGGTGGGGCTGTTGTCTGCTGAGCTCCCAGGGCGTGGGGATGTTTCTGGGGCAGGTAGGGACAGTGCAGGCACATCAAAGCCCATCAAAGCCCATCAGAGGGGTGCAGTATTGTCACAAGCCTATCATGAAAGAAGGCCGGCAGGCAAGCTGAAATCAATGGAATGAACGGCATCAGCTTAAAAACATCGAATGAGGAATATGATATTGCTTTTCTATTTTTTTTTTTTAAAGCCTAACCAAATACACACACACACACACGCTTCCACGCACACGCACACACACACATACTGAGGGAGGGGGAGGAATTACCATACAGATTTCAGGGCTTGTTTTTTTTCTTGCCTTTCATGTTCATAACAACCAGAATGATTCTGTGGAACCTGCCTAAGAGTATGAGAGAGAGAAAAAGAAAGAGAGAGAGAGAGAAATGGGAGAAAGGGGAAAAGCAAAAAGAAAGAGCAAAGGCAGAAGACAGATAATGAATGATCGCCACATCCTCAGCCTGTTTAGCATGATTATGGTTACCTTTGGTCTAAAAATATAACACTGACTTCTTGTCACCTGCCTGCCTTTCCTCCACACAGAGTCTGTGTAGAAAGAGGAGAGGACAGATTAAGATGCACTCAACTTCAATTGCAAGCAACATACAATGTTGTTCACATTCATGTTGCAGGTGAGACGGGTGATATAATTTATTAAACGTGACCTAAGACAATTCAGCATAAAAATATATGTATGCCAGGTCTATGGTAGTTTGTGAAGTGTATTGGGCTAGGACACTCCTTCCCCAGCAAGAGTGTGTTGATCTGACAACCAGACAAGTGGAAATGCAAAAGTAACATCAAGCAAATCTCCAAATCTCCAGCTGAACACTCCCAGCCCTGGCACCTTGCAGAGAGCTACCCTGCCAATGAATTTGACAACTCTTTCAATTTTACAGTTTAACAAGTCTTTTCCTCTGCCAATGGCATCATTAAATCTGACTTTTTGCCAAAATAAGAACTAAATGTGTTTTGTTGAATTTGTTGAATTACAGCAATTATTTTTTTTAGTAATATCAACCAATTGCACTGTAATATGTATTGAGTCAATTTAATCAAAGGGACATATCCTTACTCTGATGTTGCAAATGAGAGTAATGTGAGCTACAATCATTACTGTATCCTTAAGAAGCCATCTGCGGCAGATTACATGACAATCATTAACCACATATACCTTTTCCAACACATATAATCTTGCAGCCATAATTATGATCATCAGTGCAACATTATGTCAGAGATGGATATCTCATTTTAAAACATATTACTGTAAGCAAGATCGACTCCTCTCCCATCACCTGTTGCCATGGTCACCTTTGGAATTGTGGAATCAAAATGTGATATTCAGGAAACAATCGTACTGCAGTTTACCCAGAAAATAATCCCCTCGGTAGTCAGGCAAGGGACATGAACACAGTGTTCTTATTCTTTTGTGAGCACAGGCAAAATAAACAAGACTTCCCAAACAGTCTGGTGGACTTGGGAGGTAATTTAGTATGGGGAACCAAATTGAGCAGTATGACGTTTTTCACCCACAGTTTTACATGGTTTAACTATTTACAATCAATTCATTCTGCAACCTAAATCTTTTAAGTATATTTGTGGGGACACATACACAGATAATTCTGCTTGAAATGTATATCTTATCAAAACAGAAATGTATTTCCTAAACAGCTACCACCTACCATTGTGAAATAGAGGGCTATCGTTGAGAATGCACTTAGTTACCAGTGGTTGCTCAACAACACCTTTGGGAAGCACAGACGAGACCAGTTGTCAAGTTGAGAGCTGACTTGAGAGGGAAAGCCTTTGTATTTCTGACAGCAGCAGATTGTCCTGTCAGCCGCTACTTCAAGTAAAATGTGTCTCTACACACATGTGCTTTTACAGTAATGTCTAACAGCAAAACCCAGTAATGTCTAGCTACACAACATACAGTTTCATTCCAAATCTCCAGATGTATTAGATACAAAAAGAATGACTGATTGCCCACATCAACAAGTAACTGGCAGCTCACTTGAAGGGCCAGGTGTAAATCGGCATGATGCCGAGGTAAGAAATGAACATTTGCTAATTTGATGACAGCACAACTAATAATAATAATAATAATAATAAAGCTTTATTTGTATAGCACCTTTCATACACAGAATGCAGCTCAAAGTGCTTTACATTTGAAACATGTAACACAATAATAGTTCAGTCATTATCAAACTTTTCTTTTGCTGTTTATGTTATACTCAGCAACATATCAAAAATATAGAAAATGACGTCATAAGACTGGCAGCCTTAACCCTCTTACCCCCCACAACTAAGACAAAGATAGGCTCACTGTTATGTCAGTGGCACTCTTATTTCAAGAACAAAAACAACAGCTTTTTCACAATGTGCTTTTAGAGTAAGCAATGCTGAGCGATTTCCAACACAGCACTTTTTGTAACTTTTAGCAAATATCTCCTCAGGATCCGCTAAAGCTCTCCATTCTCTGAGAACACGGTCTTCTTAGACAGCCCTGGCTCTGTGAACTGGAAACAAACAAAGTGGGGACAGCCTGTCCTCCAAACGATAATAAAACACTGTGTGGAGTTTCTTGGGGAGCACTGAAGGGAAGAGTGAGCTACCTCTATGATGTGTTTTGTTTGGTCTTTGGTTCAAATAGAAGGTAAGTTGCTATGGAAGCATCTGCAAAAGCATCTGCTAAGAAGCATAAACAGAAACATAGACCAATGCAATGTCTTCCAGCATCGTTTACCCTACCTTTAACCCTCTTATAATGTATGCTAATATTTACTGATAAGGACACAACGATGCAAAAATTGTTTCCCATAAGTGTGCAAGGAAGCTCAAGGTAACAGACATTATGAACAGATAACCAAGTGTTTTATGCAAATACTCCACTAATCTTAATTGTGAAGATTGCCATGGTCTTTTAATGAGTAAACCACGCACTTTGATTGTAGTATGGAATTTTAAAGCCTGGATGCATTTTCACCTCAAATCCAGGTTGGTTTAATGGGTGTTTAATCTGTCTTTTCACCTTTTGACACAGACAGCAATAACATACAGTATAAAGCAATCAAGCCAGGGCAGCCCCAACGGAGGATTTTTAAAAGAATTTGCAACCTACAGTACCTTTCACTTGCTCAATATGTTACTTTTCATCAACACTGGCTAGAGCTATGGCAATGTGGGTAATATCTTAAAAAAACCTTTATTATATGTTGCATATCTGAGCTTTTGTAAGCTATGTTTTTTTTTTTTAAATATGCAGGGTGTGAAAGGGGGTGGGGTGAAAAGTTTAAAGAGAATTTTGCATGAACTGTGCCTGATGGGCAGACATGCAATACTACACTGTTATCAAGCATGCAATGCAGAACTAATGCCAAAATGAGATACAAACCTATCATCATGTCTCTGCTATGAGACAGGAGCCGTAATGGTTGTACACAATCCCAGAAAGTGTCTTGTTTTTAATTAGTATTGATGCAGACTTCAGAACACAACGGGACTCGATTACGTTAACTAATGCTTAGAAGATTAACATCACAAAATAAAGCGGTTGATTTTCAGAGCTGAACATTCACATACAAAGATGTCTCGTAGCACATAGAGAATTGAATATACACTACCATGGAAGAGGCAGACAGAGAGGAAGAGAGGTCAAATGGTATTTCCATCTGAAGAAGAACATGGGCTTTTTTACCTGTAAAGGTTCATTCCCTCACCTTTACAGGTAAAAGAGCCTTCCAGGCTCCATTTCTTTTTACGAGACACCCTGCTCACTTGAGCCATCAACCGGTTGTTTGGGTTGTTGCAGCATCTCACTGGAAAAATACAAATTAAAGTCGCGTGATACCGCGTGATCCCACGCAGCGGACCGCGAGTGAAGCTGGCCAAGTCGAAGCACTGCCCACTGTAAGTGATGTTTATCCTGCTCATTTTTCTTTAATTTTTAACAGCAGCTTTTTTTGAGTGCATATGTTTTCGTAGACATTGTGTCCTAAGGGGCACTACATCCTTGCAACGTGCTCTATTCTTTTTCCCTGTGTTCTCTGGGAGAAAAAGTCTGCTTGTGAACAACCAAACTTTTTTTCTTTGTTCTTTGTTGGAAGTTGGGTCTTCCTACTGTAAATGAGCATATTACATATTAAATGTGCCATCCAATTGCTTGTCAACGTAAAGTCAACAAGCGACTATAATGAAATGCTATGAGTCAATGGAGAAATCCAGCTTTTTTCCTTTAGCTTGCACTGTTATAAGATGTTTTTTGGGAAGTTGGGACAAAAACAAAATTGGTGCAGCATTGAGGAGTTCACTAACTGCACACACACTTGTGTTGTACAGTTTCTTTACAATTTATAGCGGTAAACAGGCACAGCTGTATCTCCATAGGGGTTCTGTTCACCATCTGCACGTCCACCAAAAGACATGAGTTTGCATGTTTGTGCAGAGAGTCCTGTCGTTGGAGTTTTTTCAGGATTCCAAAGGTTTTGCACACCTTTTCTTAGATGACTAGTTTTTGTAAAACTCTGTACTGCCGCTATTGGATGCCATAAAGGGCCCATCATCAGCCCATCAGGGCTAACCCAAATAGTGCCACCATGGAAACCAAGGACCACTCTAATATGGTGGGCTATTTTTCACTTGCTGAGCAATGGACAGAGCGGTAGCAGAGGACAGTGAGGACAGCAACCTTCCTGTAATGACAGCTAGTCAGATTTCACCCATCAGGTTTTGATCTGATGACATTTCTGACTGCCACTAACAAGTGAAATTAGCTGCTCCGTGTCTGAGGTTAAAGCTGCTCGCTGCAGAATGTTAATGCAAAAAAACATGTTCTAATTAGTATGAATTCCTGTTTTTTTTTTTTAATTGACTAGAATGTCATATGTGCTCCATCAGTGTCTCTCCTTGTCACTTACAGCCCTTGTGAATGTCAGGGAAGGGAGAGAGAGAAGGCCTTTAATTTAGATGAAGCAGATATGAATGGGGCATGAACGGCACCAGCTGGGACACTTTACTCATTTTGGTTAGGGTGATATAAGCCTGCGTTCTTCTCTGCCGAGGGCTGAACATGAAATACAAGAGAGGAATGGCGAGCTGAGAGCCTCTACATCACCTTATGTCAAACACGTCTATTTGTCTAACAAATCAAGCAACAGAAGTGTGAAGGACTTATTCAGTGCCATGTGCGAATGGATTCACAATGTATTGACTCTGTTTTGCATTGGATTCTTATGCTGTCTCATTGAGCACTTGGTATGCAGTATAAAGTGTTTTATCTAAGTGCATCCATATGTTCAGAAAAGTCCTATAGAGTATCACACATGACAACAGTGTCAGTACATCTGTGCATGCAAGGATTCATTCATCCACAAACTGAATTCATCAAGTGCTGGAGTCTCAGTGGCATGCTGTATGTGTCCTACTGTCATCTAAAGTAGCCTATATAGCACTTGTTCTCCCAATAACATTGTCTATGGGTGTGCAAGCGAAGCTGCTGTTTGTGTAACGCCTGCTGTACTCTTGTATGGTAAATTAGCCCATGTCAGTGCCTGGAGAACAGTCTCTGGCGGCTCCAATCATTGGGGGTCAGGGTGACTGACTTGCCTCTATTTCAAGGGCAGTTACCATGATGCAGGGGAGTATTGTTGCGCTCAGATGATCTACAGTTTAGCCAGGTGCGTTTAAACCAAGAGTTGAAGAGAGAGAGAGGAGTAGTTCGCACACTGAAAGAAAAGGAGTTTTTCATTTAATTTTGGGAGCAAGAGCAGACGTTTCAGCCGTCCGGCTATTCTCAATGCTCCAGTTACCATGACAGTGGTCCCAGTGATCTGAGATTGGCTTGATTTTTTTTTTTTTCTGTTTTTCGTTTTTTTTTTTTCTCTATCCAACACCAAGAATGTTATATTAATAACACAGGAGAGGGACCCACAGAGATTAACCAGCTAAGCTTTCAAAGCCCCACCTGAATCAAAATCAAAATGAAGGCCCTGAGAGAAGAGAGAGAGGTGGGGTGAAAAAGCACTGCATGGGTGAGCAGGAGAGGTTTGTCTCTTCAAGGATGAAGCCTCGGACTAGAGACAGAGAGAGGTAATTGGCTGGGTGGGGGGGCCTCACAGGCTGGCTAGGCGAGTCCAGTGGCCTTGTCACGTTAAAGCACTAAGCAACAGAGTGCACGTAAATATGGCCCAGTTTTACCTCCCCAGGAGAGAGCGGGAAAAAGCAGCTAATGACAACAGCACAACATGGGCCACTGCCAAGGGAGTCATTTTCTTTTATCACAGCTCGTATTTGCTGTGTTCTACTTTTCAAAGGCTTGCTCACTGATACCCACAACACAAACAGCATAAAACCGGCTAATGTCAGAAATGAAGGATGTTCCTGTTAATCTTTTCACTCTGTGTTTGCAAGTCAAACATCTCCAACAAGTCTGTTTGCCTCAATGCTGTATTTATCTCTTTTTTCCTTGTTTTCTGCCATAGCTATCAAAACTGACTGAATCCTGTCAGTCCTGAATCCTGTCAGATTTTATTTTCTCAGACATTGTGGGGGTAGTAGAAAGGTACGTCTACATATAATTCAAAGTCTGAATTCAAAAAGTCTGCTTGGTGTAAACCCTTAAGGTGGATGAGGTCACACATCTCTGACTGAGGTTTTGTCTGGCTTTAAAGCAAAAGTCTGAAATAACCCACAATTTGGTTGCTTGGGTCATGGTGACATAAGTCTCCACTGATATCACTTAGCACCCCCACAAAGAACCCGTATTCACAAACCACTCTTGAACAGGCACAAACTAAAAGATAGAAGAGAGTAATCATGTCTTTATAGAGTTAATCATGTCTTTGCTTTATCAGTTTTTGCCTCTATAATGACGTTACTAAGGTTTTGTTTGTGTCATGGACAAGGACATGGTTGACATTATGTTGATGCTATACTGTGCATTTTACTTCATTCAGTTTGTTTAAAGCATGAATGATGTTCTAAAGTAGGGAGCCGTAATGGAGATGGAGATCAATGCTAATGAATAGAGCATGGTAGTGAGGTGAGGGTTACCTGCCGTCCATGCTTCATCACAAGAGATATTCAGGCGTCCACAAAGGATTTTTTTATTTTTTTTTTTTTAAATGTGGTTACATATCACATTCATTGTATTCAGACAGCCATGAAAAGTGCAAAATAAAGTGTGTGTGTGTGTGTGTGTGTGTGTGTGTGTGTGTGTGTGTGTGTGTGTGTGCATGTATGCGTGTGTGCATGTATGCGTGTGTGCATGTGTGTGTCTGTGTGCATGTGTGTCTGTCTGTGTGTGTGTGTGTGTGTGTGTGTGTGTGTGTGTGCATGTATGCGTGTGTGCATGTATGCGTGTGTGCATGTGTGTGTCTGTGTGCATGTGTGTCTGTCTGTGTGTGTGTGTGTGTGTGTGCGTGTGTCTGTGTGTGTGTGTGTGTGTGTGTGTGTGTGTGTGTGTGTGTGTGTGTGTGTGTGTGTGTGTGTGTGTGTGTGTGTGTTTGCTGTGTGTGTGTGTATGTGTGTGTGTGTGTGTCTGTTAGCTGTGTGTGTGTGTGTGTGTGTGTGTGTGTGTGTGTGTGTGTGTGTGTCTGTGTGTGTGTTTGCTGTGTGTGCTATAGGGCATCATGGAACTGGTCTGTGTTTTGAGGTGTGCTGCTTGACTGCAACCATGCAGTATAATCTTATAAGGAGTCTCAGTTAGGGCTTGTCTTTTACTTGGCTGAATCTCAGCATATCCTTACTGATCCAGACAGTGTATTGTGTGTGTGTGTGTGTGTGTGTGTGTGTGCCATAGCCGTCATGCTTGTGTGAAAGGCCGTCACACTTCCACAGTTCACCCACCAAGCCCCCTCATATCTCTCCCTTTCTCTCTGCTTTTCATTCTCTTTCTCTCTACCTTCATATCTCTTTCTCTCTTCATATCTCTTTCTCTCTACCTTCATATCTCTTTCTCTCTTCATATCTCTTTCTCTCTACCTTCATATCTCTTTCTCTCTTCATTCTCTTTCTCTCTACCTTCATATCTTTTTCTCTCTTCATTCTCTTTCCCTCTCCCTTCTCTTTCTCTCTTCATTTCTCTTTTCCCACATTCTCTCATCTGCCTTGTTTTCGCTCAAAACCAATCTCACCCACAACTCAGTCCCTTCCATTCTACTCTTTTCTTAAAGGGACTGTCCTGTCTCTCTCTCTGCCTCCCTCCATCCATTCTGTCTGGCTTGTCCATTTGAAGCAGTGCTAAGCTGTCCTCCCGTCCTATCTGGGGCTCTCTGTCTATTTCAGTTTGTTCTCTCTCCACAGCCCCAGCCCTGTTCTTTTGTTGCCTATATTTTCCAGCTAACTTCCCCCGAGTCTCATTCTAGTCGTTCATGCACTGTCCCACTCACTTCGTTCTCTCCACCCCCCCCCCCCCACCTCACTCACACACACCAGACCCAGACAGGGTGAAAATGTGCTCCTCTCTCCCCCTCTCTCTCTCTCTCTCTCTCTCTCTCTCTCTCTCTCTCTCTCTCTCTCTCTCTCTCTCTCTCTCTGTCTATCATTCAACCACACCCTCATCTCTCTCTCTCTCTCTCTCTTCCTCTATTGTCTTGTCTCTTGCCCTCCATCCGCCTGACTCATGTGGTTACTCCTCTGTGAGTTCCCTTCTTTTCTCTTCCTCTTAACCTCCATCTTCATCTTCATCTTCATCTTCAACTCTATCTCTCTCTCTCTCTCTCTCTCTCTCTCTCTCTTTCTCTATTTCTCTCAGAGGGTGCATGTCTCTCAAAAGCAACTGTGCCCTGTTGATTTGTGAAAAGCCTATGCTGACTCCATTCTCTTCTCTGCCTCATGCTTAATTCCCCCCACTCTGAAGTTAGTGTGTGTGTGTGTGTGAGAGAGAGAGAGAGAGAGAGAGAGAGAGAAAGAGTGTGTGTGTGTGTGAGAGAGGGAGAGAAAGAGAGAGAGAAAGAGTGTGTGTGTGTGTATGAGAGAGAGAGAGAGAGTGTGTGTGTCTGTGTGTGAGAGAGAGAGTGAGTGCACACGTATCTGCACACGCACAACTCTTAATTGCCCACGTAGCTCTGCTACCCAGCAATGAATTTCAAATTTCCCTCTGCAGACCCCATCCTTCCCTCCACACACACGCCCTTGCACGCACGCACGCACGCACACACACACACACACACACACACACACACACACACACACACACACACACACACACACACACACACACACACCAGAACCCCCACCCCACCCCCACACATTCCCAACCCAGTCCCAGTGTTTAGTCCCCCACCTCTCACCTGGCATGCTGGCACACCAAAGTCTGACTTTTAAATAATGGGGCTGGCTGCACCCAGTCTGTCCCTGCTCCGCCACTTATCTCCCTCGTCGCCCTCCACCCTCCTCCGCCCGATGAGTAATTAGTCCTGAGTCAGAAGCATTGCGTCGTGTCCTCGTTGCTGCGCTGCATTCCCACTAGACTCCTCCCCAGAACCTTCCAGCCAAGATGTGAATATTGACAGCATTTGTTTACCAAAAACTAATGGCTGGAATTGTTTACCCATTTAGGCTCCCCACCTGCTGAGGCCCAGTGAACTTTAAATGCATCTTCCCATTTGGTTGTTTATCTCCTCCCAAGTCATGTTTTGAGCCGAGCAGTCATTAAGGCCACAAATGACTGGATTCCTTGCGCCACAGGTGACATTCTGTCATTAGGGCGTGTTTACGAGGCGACGAGGCATTAGCATATCTGTAAACATCGCTCCGTATTCATAATGCTATGATGATGGATGGATGCCGAATGCCGATGTTTCACAATAGTGGTTAGGAGGCAAAGTCACACTAGCATGTTAGACAGGGCCCAACATGATGCTACCTGCTGCTGTTGGTTGTTTCATGCGACTCGGCGGTGGATTGTTGGGCCCAGCAGAGGGATGTCAGTCCAGCAGCGGAGCTTGTGGCTATGTGTGGAGGACTTCTACGGCTCAGCCTACCACACCGGGTGCTTCTGGCCGCAGGATGCCGGTGGAGCTGAAGGTTAAATCGGGCTCTCCTGAAACGCTTTGGAGTGAGAGGAAGCAGAAGCAGGGCTTGGCTGCAGTGAAGATCTGTCAGCGTAGGTTAATAGAGAAAGAATGGACAGGGGGGAGATGTGTGTGTCTGCCTACCTCAGCCCCAAGCACTAGGCTGTATGTGTTACCTAGTGTTTGTGCTGTATCTGTACTGAGTTTGTGTGAGAGTGTGAGTGAATGAATGAGAAAGAAGAAAGAAAGAAAGAAAGAAAGAAAGAAAGAAAGAAAGAAAGAAAAGGACAGGAAAAATGCCCTGGTTTGGGTGCCACAATTCCTCCTTATACCATACACTCACACACACACACACACACACACACACACACACACACACACACACACACACACACACACACACACACACACACACACACACACACACACACACACACACACACACACACACACACACACACACACACACACACACACACACACACACACACACACACACACACGTACCAAAGAAGGAAGAACCACAGTGCCATCTACTGATCATTTTAAGCTTTGACAGAAAGTGAATTTTGTGTCTTTTATCTCTCTCTCTCTCTCTCTCTGTCTGTGTGTGTGGATGTGTGTCACTCTTTTCTTCTCATGCATGCCATTCTTTTCTATCTCTTTCTCAGTAATGTTGCATCAGAGAAAATAATGGTATAAAAAGTTCTCATTCTTTACCGCAGAAAGGGCAGCATTTGCTATTGCTTTACTGATTCGTTGGCATGACTTCAGCTTCAGTTTATATGAAACATTGACAAACACTTCAGTTTACATCTACAGTGATTGACTTGGGTCACATAACACCCTGCTTCTGGGTTAGTAACAGTGGGAAACATGCAGAGAGAGACAGACAGACAGACAGACAGAGATTGAGAAACCAGAGGAGACAACATACATCTTAGCCTGAAATTAACAATTACACATGGACACAGAGGCTTGGTCAACTTGTAAACAGTCATCAATCATTTTATTACGTGTGTGCTTAAACGTGATAACCTTGCTCGGTTGTATGCCAATTAACCAACCAACAAAAAAAACAAACCAACCAATAGTGGACATTTTTATGTCGAAAATCAGTTAAATGTTGACAAGGAATTCTTGCCCATTCTGTAGAATCATTAGCTGAAATGAACACAATTGAATTGAAACTAAGCAAGTTTAACAAGCAATTGAAAAAGACAGCCATTATTGTTTAACCTTAACAGCTCGGTATGCTGTGGTCTCTATTTCTCTGTCTCTCTCTCTCTCTCTTTCTCTCTCTCTCTCCCACTCTCCCTGTCTCTCTCTTTCTCTCTCTTTCTCTCTCTCTCCCACTCTCCTGTCTCTCTCTCTCTCTCTTTCTCTATCTCTCTCTTTCTCCTTCTCTTCCCTCACACAGTGCACTGCCTTTATTAGGAGGCTAAAACAAGTGGCTCGTGAAGGAGAGGGCCTTACAATTTCAAAGCTCATTACCCGCCAACCATGGATGTCAAAATATGTGTGCCTTTTTGTAGGGCTGCACAGAATGTGCAAATGCTAGTGTGTGTTACAAGCGTCAAGCGGGTGGGTGGAGATGCAGAGAGAACTCAGGGGGGGTGGTGTGTTAAGAGACAAGCTTCTGTATGTCAATATTTAAGTGCTGTCTCTGGCAGAACAGCTGTAAAATGGTAGAAAGTTGTAAATTATACGGTCTGTTAAAGAAGAGTGGGAAGAACAGGGGTAAATAAAAAAAAACTCACCAGGGGAAAAAGGCATCAAGAGGCAGCAATGAGCCAGCGCTGCACAGGGAAAAGCATGTCAACAATTTCATCCACTTTGTCTGTAACACTTTGAATGTATGGATGCATTTCTCTACCTCAAAGGAATAGTTCCTAAAATGATTGTATTTCACATGGATTATAGTTATAGTTCATACAGGTGTGTTGATAACATGCACTCAATGATGTATCATTTTGACATATTCTGATGTGTCCATCCACTGAACTGCAACGGAAATCAACTACTGTGGGCGCCTGCATACCATCCAAAGCGCATCACATCAGATGCCCACAAGCGCATCACATTAGATCACATGATCCCAAGCGCATCACATTAAATCACATGATCCCAAGTGCATCACATTAGATCACATGATCCCAAGCGCATCACATTAGATCACATGATCCCAACGCATCACATCAGATCACATGATCCCAAGCGCATCACATTAGATCACATGATCCCAAGCGCATCACATTAGATGCTTGCTCTACCTTCAATGTGTAGTGGGATTTACTTGTCCTTGTGAATGGTTTTCCAAACACATCTGCACTTTCTGTAAAAGCTGACTGGAGGAGATGTGATACTCTCGGTACTCGCATGACAACCAGTGGTCCTCTGAACAGTACTGGCCTGAGACAGGTAATGAAGGAGGAAAGCATTGTATTGGCATCAAAAATGCTTGGCTGGGTCAATTCACTGAAGGCTCACAAACCGGAGAGTTTAGATGGTCTTGCTGTTGGAACTTATAAGTGAATTTGTGAACCTGCACTTTGTAAGTGACCCACACATTACCTTTGACCTGCATCAACAACCTTAGATGCCAAAGTGGTGAGGTTTCTGTAGAGCAAATAAAGGTGAAATTCATAAAGTCAGTCACAGAGTAGTCTAGAGCTGTCTCTTGGCTAACAGGGAGGTAATCATACTGAGATGATCCATGCACAAACAAACCAACTGGAAAAGACTGTTTACTAGGTAGTAAGCTCAATGTTTATTCAGATTTAATAGAACAAAAGAATTTCAAGGATGCAACCCATATGAAGTTCTTGAAACAAGGAAATGTGCATGTCATTGCTCCGGCACACAGAAGAAATACATTTATATTATGACATTTGTACAAGGAAACAAGGATACAAGGAAGTTTATTGTCACATGCATATAGTTACTGGAAGTAAGAAATGCAGTGAAATTATGTCTGGTGTCTATTTGTGCATTAATGGGGGGACAATTAAGCTATTGTCTCTATATAGCTTAATTGAACTCTGCTCATCAAATCCTCAAAATCAACATTATAAAGGTGATAATATTTAGAAGGCCTGGACTTCATTACAACTTAGATGCACAAAGCTGAATGAGAGATGACATATTTTTATATTCCTCAAAGGAATATCAGCTGTCATGCTCAGCAAGCACTCTTAGTTCTCTGGAGAAATAATTCATCAGTTTGTGAGACAGCACATTGAAAAGAAGAGTTGTGTATGATAACAGTTTGACTGATACATTTATTCTTCTTTGTGTGCTTTGCAGCTGCCAGTTCCCCACACTTCCGAACACATCACATTGGATGCTACTGTAGCTCGTACCTCCAATGTGCAGTGGGATTTACTTGGTTTTCCATTTTAGGGTTGCCATGAGGACACGTGCGAATCAGTGGCTTATCACTGGCTTTACAAACAGTATATTATCATATGTATGACTTTAGTATCACTTATCACTTTATTACTATAACTCAGCAACCACTGATTCAGTGCAGAAGACTTGACCCTCCCTTTCACATCCACATGCGAGTACATTCTGTTCTCCATCCCTGAAGCTGATTCTCTCTCAGGTAAATTTTGTTATTGGGTAAATGTTTCGGCCATTGCTGCAATGCTGTTTAAAAAAACAAAACAAAAAAAAAACAATTGAACATCGAAACAAATGGCGGTTGGCAGCTGACTGAAATGACCTAACATGAAGTGTATGTGTCTGTCTGTCACTGAAGCCAGTAGGCCACTTGCTTGACCCCATTATTTTCTTAAGCAGTCGACTGTCATTTCGAGCGCTCTTTCATTCCAGTTCACGGCAAACTGATTTCTCAAGCTGCGTTTCGTTTGTCTGCCCGGGATCCCTGGCAGCAGTGGTCGGTGGGGCTACTGCGGGAGCTTTGATGTTAGCCACGGGAGGTAATGCGATTGTGATTCAGACTTTAAGAACCTTGCCCTGCAAAAAGAAAGCAGCAGTGTGTGTATGTGTTTGTGTGTGTGTGTGTGTGTGGGTGGGGGTATGAGGCAAAATGGGGAAATGTAATAAAACTTTCATTAGAGAACAAACAACATTAATGTTGACTGTTAATTCACTCCCTTTCTTTCTCTTGTTCCACCATCACCTGAAGCCTCCGTTTTTATTGACCCTCTAATGGCCGTGGCAGTGATGAATCCTGCGGTGTCCACTCTCTGCCGTAGCACTGTAATGGAAAACTTTACAGCACTCAGAGTCATTCCTATTTCTTCCCACCTCTGCCCATACTGCACCAAGAGGTTGAAGGTTCATTTATCATTTCACTTTGAAGTCAGAGCAGACCCAGCCCAGCACACTCACAGGCATCAGGTAGGAGTGGGAGACTTGGGCTGCTTGTAAAATGTGTAGATGTGTCAGGGGATTGCATTAGTGGGTCTTAGTTACACTTCCCTGGTCTTACTACACAGGCAAGTGCCATACAATAGACAGGCTCACACAGCAAGTGCTTGTGAGTGTGTGATTTTCTTTTTTCTTATTTTTTTCTGGAGAAACCTGAAACCACTTAACAGCTTGTTGCCGTTGTCAAAAGAGAGGCAGTTGACGGTTCGACTTTGCTGTATTAACTGAGAGGGGGAAAAAAGACAAGTACAGAAGGCATGGTGGTGTGGGAAGAGCAATTTCCTTCAGGCAGGAAAGCAAGACAGCAATGCCGTGGAAAAGGGGGATCATAGAGAGATAGCGTGAGCGGGTGGCGAGGAGGATAGCGCACGAGAGGGAAAATCCTCTCTTCCGATAAATATGAAAATCAGATTTTCCACAGGATATGATTAGAACAGCACCATCAAAGCCAGTATTTGCCCCTCCCCTCCGTGTGCAGACACGCATGCGCACATAACTTCTGACGCTTTTGTCATCTGTATCACTTACATCGCAGCACTGCCATAAAAAAAAGTGAAAAATGAGTTGAAAAACCAGCCAAGATGAGTTTCAGACTCCTTACTCTTTCCTTCTAGAGTCCATTTATATTCAGTGTCAGTTAACCTTTCAATTTGACTGAAGCCTGGTCCTGGGTGACATTTTATTAACCCCAGAAGGTGATATATTTCAGGCATCGCAACTGTGAATTGTGCTAAGCTGTTATCAGCAGAGCCTGTGCCATGCTGCTCTCTGCATATGCTGATTATGGGGAAGTGGGGAAGGGAAGGAGGGATTAGCCCACTGAAGCCCACACTTCCTCTCAAGCAAAGAAAAGAGAGAGAGAGAGAGAAGGAAGGAGAGATAGAGAGTGAGGGGAATAGGGAGGGAGAGAGAAAGAGAGCGAGAGAGACCCACCCCTGCATGTTGCCTTCCCACAGCTTGCTGGCAAAGGGCCTGACTGTCACCGAGCAACACAGTGTTGGCTTATTTGGGGCTCTTTTGTTGGACCTTCTGGATCTACACGGCATCCTCCCAATACTGTAGGCCTACATGCATAAAGACCATGCTTAGCCATAGTGTGGAGATGCTTTGGGATATGATTGCTTCTGGTTCTGCTTACAAACTGAGCAAAGACTGACAGTGGACAGGTATTCATGACAAACCATGTCTGCAATGTTGCCATAATATGGACAATGCACGTGTGATGTACAGTACATTTGGTCTGACAGGCTTCTATCTGCAAAATGTCTTTGTGTGTCACGAAGATGGATCAGACAATGGGCCGCTAGGATTTAAAGCGGTGACAGTACTCCTGCATGCAGACATCAATATTCCACAGTCAAGAACAGACACGGATGGGAGGCAGAGAGAGAGAGAGAGAGAGAGAGAGAAGGAGAGAGGGAATGCATATAAAGTGGCATTATCTCTTCCATCCAGTAAAATCCAGTTAATTGGGCCAGAGCATGACAGGATTTTTATCTGTACTCTTTTGCAGTTGACTTTGAGTGGCGTCTCAAAATAAGCCCGGCAGCTCAATAATCTCCCCCGCTCGCTCGGCGCGTGTCTGTGTGTGTAAACTTTTCCGCTCAGCACAGTCACTGCTGACAAGAAGACAATACCCAGCTGCAAATAGAGAGTGAACAAAAGAAAGAGACATCCCAGCCCATCCTCCTGCTCCTTCCCATCCGTGTCTCACTTAGCAGCACCCACACAACAGGCCCTCAGAAGGTAACAGGCAGCCAGAGGACAGATCCACGCTGAGATGGGGGTATTGTCGAGGAGTAACGTGTTGTGCTAATGGAAAGGTGATGTTTAACTGTAACGGAATTGAAAGCTGATGGCAGCCAGAGAGCCTTGCTCACTCATTCACTCGGTCTGCATGAGCCAGTGTTTCACAAGCATGCATCATATCTCGGGTGCTTGATGTAACTGTATAGCAGACATCCTCTCTGAGGCTTCAAACATCTTCTTTACCCACTCTACTCATAGTGATGAGCCTTTCAGTGGTGCCTGCATTCAGTTGAGTGTACCAGGCTGTAGCATTTTACATAACTTTATCTTGGTAGATCCCCCACACACAGACAGAAACACACACACACACACACACAATACATGAGCTCACAAATGGAAAACATGCAAAGATCACACTCAGAAAAGTGAGTAAAGTGTGAGTGAGTGAGTGAGTGAGGGAGTGTGTGAGTGAGTTGTAACATTGATCAATAACGTTTCTTTACACATCTCATGCACCGAAGCAACTTCTGCTTGTGAGCCTTCAGAGTGGATTGGCATAATTGTGGGAAGCAGTAAAAGAGAGGAATAAAGTGTAAGCTTTTAGATCTGACAGGTAAAGGTGCCATGATGACGTGTTTAGAATAAGATGCTGATGATCGTGAGGTGCGGTGTTGACATCTTCAGACATATCCATAAAAAAACAACATTCTGAATTGTGCACACAGTGTTAATATACAGTACTGTAACTCTTGTAACTCTGCTGCTTCGTATTCATTGGGCATTCCCATCTCGTTAGCTAACGGGTAATTGGAACCTTTAATGATTGATTTTACCAAATGGCTATTGAATACATGATAATTAAAACAAAGAGAATATACTGGGTCCTGCTTACTAATTAAATTTACCACAAACAAGGACTGAATAGCTGAAACGTAACACTGTGTGAAAACCTCCCTTTCAATAGGTCAGATGTATGTAGTATATTACTGCTCCATTTGGTAAGTTTGTTCTGCAATTGGAAATTGAAAAACACACAAACAAAGTCATGTTGGATGGATGGTTCTTATTAAAATAGGCTCAACATTAAGGAATCCAATACAACTCCCCCCAAATAAAAGTT
Organism: Alosa alosa; assembly: GCF_017589495.1. Taxonomy (NCBI): domain Eukaryota; kingdom Metazoa; phylum Chordata; class Actinopteri; order Clupeiformes; family Clupeidae; genus Alosa; species Alosa alosa. The sequence continues at coordinate 31,848,056 of NC_063189.1, read as the reverse complement.
GGCATTTATCAGATATACTAATATTGGACAGATCAAATATTTTTGATTTATGTGTAGTAGACACCTACTGTAGGGCTACCAAACTGCAACCTGGTTTCTTTCCGTTTCAGAAAATTGTAAAAAACAAGTATATGTAACCCTTGGAAAAGCCTCACAAGCCTCACCACCTCTTAAGACAACCAAAATAACACAAAGAAAACAAAACAAAAAATATATAAAATGTTTCTGGCGAGATGTGTGGTATTGAGGATAAAATTGAAACCTCTTACCAACAATGGATATGTTTTCATCTAGAATACCATGCAGTTTGCCATCATAAGCCAGATATAACATGTCTGTTCAGCCACAGACAACTCCATTATGGGTGGAAAAAATAATGTAAATTAAACGGCAATTTTATCAAAATATCAGTGATTGCTACCGATCTATGCTTTCAGTCTGCCTCCCATCATTGCATTGAGCTTCAGTCTTCTCGTTTTCATGGCCTGCTTCAGATATTTTGCTTGACAGAACACTCTATGGCTATGCAGACTGTAGTTTATGGATTAGCAAAGGAATTCGAAGGTAGCTGTATTAAAACAGCTACCTTCATATGAGGAAAGCTCTTTATTTATTCATACAATCACATGACCTACAAAGAAAGCCATTCAAGTTTCACAATTTCCTTTAGTCAAGTCATTTGACTATTTCTACAATGAAGGAAGGACGTGCTTGAACAAACACCACGTACAGCCTTTTTAATATTAAATGAAGGAAAACGGTAATGACTTAAGTGTCAGGTTATAGCCATAACGGAATCAATTAGCTAAACAATAATGAACTATTTTCTTTTTACAAAGGAAGCAGAGAACAACAATTGCTTTGCTTTAATTCTTTTTTTAATGGCTCTCTTTTCACCACATTTAATTAATAATTTCACCACCTATGCCGCCAGGTTTTAATGGATATGTGTCATTTTTCTCATGAATAAATTATTCACACAAATTATTATTTTCAGCTAATAACAGTGGTAGTTCTTATTGACTTGGTGTAACTAATTAGGTCATTTGCCATTTCTCATGGCTAAATGGAGAAGAATTGCATCTACATGGAGAAATACCAGCTTTTAATTGAGAGTGCATGTACAAGGCATTGTGCAAATACGACCACTTAGCATTCCTATAACTATGAATCATGGGTAGGTTTGATGTATACATGTATACACAACATGCAAACACACAGACAGACAGATAGATAGACAGACAGACAGACAGACATTAACCACAGCTGACAACCTGATGAGACTGGACCTAAGGCCTCATGCATGCCACCAGCCAAAATACATTCAGCACACACAGACCCCAACTTCATCAACATGACAGCCCTCTCTGACAATTTATACCCGTATTCATAGACAGTCAGCAAAGCCCTGCCAATCAACATTAGTGTAAGGGGAGTCAATAATTGGATAGCCATTAGATGCAGTTAACATTTCCCCCACTGCCTGCAGAGGGTAATTCATGGCCATGTTGTGTCTTATTAGGCCACTATTAGGGGCTTAAGTAGTGTGCAGGCTGTTTTTTGGTCAACTGGATTATTCCCAGTTACAATTCAGACTGTACATGTAGTGCTTGGTATAATTAGCAGACATGGGCAACCAATGCTAGTTATAATTTGACAGACCTTGAGTAGTAAGGCAAAAAACAATATTGCATATTTTTGGTATCCTGTTATATTTTTTTACCAAAGCTAGATGGATGCAATGGATGGATGCTCATGAAAGTGATGTATGCTTTAAACCTTTAAACTTTGGGATCTGAAGAAAAGCTTTTGTCTTCAAGGTTATGGCAAAATGTTTTAATGATGTCCTCTTATAGGAGTCACCTTATGCATTTCTATCATTCTTTTTTTCTTATTAAACTAGTTAAGCCACCTGCGCTTTGGGCTCCCCCTTCAAGACTAATCACCACTCAATGAGCTCCAAATCACTGCTGCATCTCTGATGTGATGGCACCATTCTTTCAATATGGCTGTGGAGACACACGGAATTCCAAATTTGCTTGCCTCCACTCCTCAGCACAGCCAAGCTGAGCGATAATAAGGGGCTTGGGGGGTTCTCAAGGTCTAATCACTGTCGGATTTCAAAGCAGGAAGACCAATTAAAACGGATAGGGCTCAATAACGGATTACAAGCCACACACAAAAATCGATGGTCCATGTCTCGGATGAGCAAAGTGTTTTTTTTTTTTTTTTTTTTTTTCTGGTGCAGTATAGCAAGAGCATTGCAAGGACTGGGGTCTTCATAAGGCTTTGAGGTCTGGTTGGGTTAAAAAAAAATACACCTAGTTAGTCCATTTGGAGAATACAAGTAAGTTGAGAAAAGTTACTGATGGAAAGTTTGATGCATCTTAAATGCAGTGGCAAAATTGGTCATTTTCTTTTCTGCATATATAAAAATGGATTGGGTGGTGGACAAAGTCTCATCTTTTCATGTGATTACATATCATAATTTTATAATGAGGGTTTCAAATGGCATCACTCTGATAATGACAGCACTTTGGAAAGAGTTGGGCTGACGTGCCCATGCACACTGGGAGATCTTTTTGGCAGAACATATGTTGCCAGGTGTTTTGTTTTTTTAATGTCAATACTTAATGTAATGCTTTGATGTTTAAGAAACTTTATTCAAAAGACAGATGATAAACATCTTAATAATCAGCATTCAATATAAAATCATCATTATAGAATTATAAATGTGGAGTAATGGGATAGTCCTGGTTTGTACATACATTTTACAAGGAACATAGAGAGAGTCAAAAACTGTTTTGAGAGTGACAACTGCATTAAATATACTCAACGTAATAAACACAACACTGCAAAGTAAGATTCTTCTATGCACACCAAAAGACGTATTTCTCTCAAATTGCTAAGATAATTAATCTACTTGACGGGCATTAAAAGATGCTGATTAAAAAGCTAATTGCCAGCTGGCTGTAGGAATGTCCACAATAACTATTCCCTGTGAACTGAATTTAAAGGTTTAGTGCTCAGACAGACAGATTTGTTTGTGAACAACGATTGAGGAAAAATAACCCTTTTGTGTGCGTAGAGGAAGTCATAAACTATTGCAATTATGTTTCTGTTAAGTATCTATGAACTGCAATTTTGTCAGTGACTTACAGTCACCCTGTTCTACTGTTTCACTTTTACTTATCACCACGCCATTTAATAATATTTTGTTTGTATGATTATTGTGTAGTTACAGTAAGTAGTTATCTGATAAAAGCACTGGGCAGGACAGATCAATAATGCATTTGAACTAATAAACAGCTTATGTTGTCATTGTAATGATAACAAATAAGATAATAAAGAATTAGCCTTTCGAACTTTAGAACTGTAGCATCATGGCTCGAGCAGTCAGCGGTGTCCTTGCCAAAGGTCAGATTCGGGCTGCACCCATCCGTCGCCCATGATACTTTGCAGGCTAAAGGGCTGGAAGTACTCAAGTCGGTGGCTATCAGATAAACACAAACAGAGGATAATGACCTTATTGAGCAAAAAAACTTATTATTTTCTAATAGAATGCATGCATAACAATATTTACAGATAGCCCTGCCTCAATGTTTGCTTAAAACAGCAAGTTTGGTCTAAAACACAGATAACTACATAAACATCATCCCATCAACAACCTGAACTGGTAACTGGTGTCAGCCATAACAGTAGTGCTATGAAGCTTTTCTTACATTTTCATGACGGTTAGCCATCATCACGGAATGGCCAATGATGCCTTTATCTGTCTTTCACATGTTATCATAATGAATTTGAAGATTAAGAACTTGGCAATAATAAGCAACTCAAAAGTGAAAAGTTGTTGTATAATGTTACAACATAGACATCTGACACATAGGAGAAATATGTTCTATTGCGACCATAATGGGGCAACCACTTGGTCATACTGTACTTACAAGTCTGGTCCTTGGCCCTCAACAAGATCTGCCCTAGGTACTGGGTACAAAGCCTCATAGATCCTAGAATCTCCTGATCCATGAATAGCGTAGGAGTTCATCTTATCCACACCTGGTGGAAAATACCTCCAGGGCAAGAGGGCTTCACCCGTCCATTTATTTTCCTTTATTGTGGCACTGAATGTCAGAGGCAGTGCTTGCTTCATGAAAATAAAAAGGGCAGAGAAAATAATTTACCAAATACATTTCAAGCAAGCTGTTTCTAACAACGAGGGATGATGATTCTGTGGCATACCTGAAAAGCATTATGTTTCCCAGACAGCAGAAGAAGCAAATGCTGGCCATGTCTATGGAGCAATCAAACAATAACTCACACATTTGAATAATAAATTCACAGGAAACACAATTATACCACCACCACTAGAGCCTCACATCTCTTCAACACACATTTGTTATTCTACACAAGAGAAAATAAATCAGTAAGTGTTTCTAGAGTGTTGCCAACATAACTTACGGGCACACTTCCACCTCAAGGTACTTCTCATTTGAGCTGTTCAAGAAGAATGATTCAACCACTGTAAAAAAAGTATGTAGTAATGATAAGACAAAATGTACTTGTGATAGTGATAACCAAAGCCATGGATGCTTATTTGTCTTGGTATGGATGATAAAAGGGAGAGAACAACATTAGAATCTGTGCAACTACTGTATATCAGTGGGGGTTTGGTTACTTGCCTTTGCATCCATTTTGAACTGTATTCCTGTTTTGTGACATGACAGATCCATATACGGCTCTGTGACATAAGCCATACTACTGACCTCTAGTGGTTATACAGCTAGAACTGTGTGGCAATTGATGCCTTGCACATGATGTCATGCTTTGTTCGCACCATAGCAATAGCCTAGTGGACGGCAAGAAGACTAATCGAATCAATGGGTTGTAATGGGATGTATCTCACAGCTGGGTGATTGCAGTGAGATTTAACCTTAGTAATGCCCTTCCACCAGACCTTATGCACGGAAGGTTCTTTGGGCAGCTGTGTTGTTACGACATCTTCTGTTATATTCAGCTTCTTACATGTTCAGTTCAACACTGAATATTTTGTTTGCCTAATAATGGCAACTTTAAAGGTGCCCTAAAGTATTTCATTACTTTGTGGTAATGTCTGAAGTTCTACCATGGACTCTGTAACATTTTTTATGAAAAAAATGCCTTGGTTACCTTGTTTCGATTTACGATTTACAGACAGTATCTTCATGAAGTTTAGTGTTTGCAGCCATCTTGAATTTAGTCCGCGAGTGCCGAGAATCCAGTAAGAATGAACTGGTATGATAAGGGATCAGATTCCAAAAATAATTCAGTGGAAATGCATGGATTCCAGTTTCTTCCAGTAGCAGCAACTGGAATCCATGCATTTCCACTGAATTATTTTTGGAATCTGATCCCTTATCATAGCTGTTCATTCTTACTCGTTGCTCGAATTTATCGTGACTAAATTCAAGATGGCTGCAAACGCTAAACTTCGCGGAAGATACTGTCTGTATAAATCTTCTTGTAAGTAAACTACCAGTGCTTTTTCAAAGTTCTCAATGTCTCGTTTTAAATGTCAGGGCCCTCGGAAGTCTACCAATGAAGTGTGGAGATACATTGAGCCTCGTAAATGGGTGTAAAACAGTGATTTATTTGCATGGCTAGCCCGATGCCGAAGCACCACTATTGAAAAAGCTGTTGGTAGCATCGGCTAACTAGCGCCAGATTTTGGAGTGCAGGGGACAAGCCGAGATGGGCTATGAGACATACGTTCACACTCAGTATCATGTTTCAATACACTTTAGGTCAATATCACACCGGAATTCTCCTTTAAACCTGTATAACATTTCACTTCCTTGAGTTGACAATAGCGTTTCACTTACGGACTGGGCACTGGTCGTAGACAGCCGCGATGGTAGCCTACTGCCCCATCTTTGACACTGTTCCAAAAAATAAACTGAAGCCATTTGATCCTCAAGTCTGGGTTCTTGGGCAACATGCATTGTTGAAGTTCTATTCCTGCATAGTGCACAAGCCCGTTGACGTTAAGCCATCCTTGCATACGAAAACCGTCACTGAGCTAGACGAATTCTGTGTGCGCGGTCTCAACTGGGCGAGCTCATGAATAGTAATGAGCTCATTCAATTCCACATCAGACTGAGCAGCTTTTGTAATTGGCCTGATTTCTCAGCTTATTTCTTTTCAGTGGCTAGAGCTGACAGAAGAGGTAGCTGTTCATTTTCACATTCACGACATAACACAAACACATATGGACCTAACCTATTTCAAAAAATACAATACAAACGGTTTTGTGTGGCAGGGCACCTTTAACACACACATAAATGCTTCTACATTGTAACATGCTGATTCATTAAGTGCAACACCCAACCAGGTCCGTGTTGACACTGATTACAACAAATAGTGGCGGCTAAAACACACTTGGCTCCATCCGGGGAAAAAATGAGCTTGGCTAAAGAGCCTTTCGTGCATAAGGTGCATTAGAGCCAGAGGTGAGGATAAGCAGTGCTCCCATGCAATTATTTTAGAATTCACGACTAAATGCTCTCTTCTAAATCAACACTAATAGCCTAGAGGTGTTGTCAACTTCCTTTATCAATGTAAACAGAGTCATTTCTGTTAGGGTTTTTGTATATTTGAAGGCAATTTACATCAAAGTTTGAAATGTAAAAGTCTGAATAGCTCATTCTTCTCCCTCCCATACTAGCATACTAAGTTTTACCTTTAGTTGACTATCTGCAGCCTTTGACACATTGAACCATGACATTCTCCTCTCTATATTGAGCAAGGAATTTCTGGGAAAGCTCTTATTGGTTCACCTCACAGGACGTTCATTCAGTGTGTTTTGGCAAGGACAGGTATCAAACTCTGACGACCTTGTCACAGGTGTACCTCTGGGATCAGTACTGGGGCCCCTTATGTTTTCCATTTACACCCCTTACTTAGCGAGATCATTAGCTCCCATAGATTTGCCTATCACACAGATGGTAGCCTACTTAACTTACCTGTCTGTCCCACCTGATACCATTTCTGCTTGGATTTCTGCATGCCGCAGGAGTATTTCAGTCTGGATGAAAGATCAACACCCTCAGCTTAATCTGTTTAAGACTGAGCTTCTGGTATTTCTAATACAGCTATTTTCCAACAGATCAGCATCTAACCTGGCTTATTTTCACGGACCCCTGCTAAAACGGCATGTAACTTCGGTGTCATAATTGACGACCGACTAAATTCCTTTGTGCATGTTGCCTCAGTCACAAAGTCATGTTGGTTTATCCTACATAATACTGATGAAAGATAAGACACAGTTTATTGTGCAAGCAATGGTTATTTCCAAACTGGACTTTTGCAAAGCACTGTATGCTGGCCTACCTGTTTGTGTAGTGAGACCATTACGGATTTATTCAAAATGTAGTGTCTGGTCTTTAATCAAAGAACAAAGACACTTGTAGCTCAAGATTCCTCACTCTCGCCTATGGGACATTTCCCGGATCTGCACCTTGCTATCTTACTTCAAAGATCCACTTCAAAGATCCAGTTCTAAGTTCCATCTTGCCCACTGTGGTCCTCTGATGAGCGAGAGGTCAAATGTCAAAATATTTTCTTCTGCGATTCCCCTATGGTGGAATGATTTACCTAATACTTTTTGGGTCTTCAAAAAGCATCTACTGAAATTCGCTTGAATTTCCCCTTGGGGATCAATAAAGTATCTATCTATCTACCATCTGTTTACCTTGTATTTTTAATACAATCACAAACTGTTAGTCATCAATGGTACATGTTGTTATGTACTTTCTTAGAAGCATTCTATTGTATTTTCACTTTATCAAAAAAAATTACAGTCTGGAAGATTAGCCAATACTGTATTGCCGTGCTAATCCCAACCTGCAGCCATCCCAAATCCTATAGCCTACCTAAACTGTGAAACTGATGCCACATTTCTTGCCATTCATAGATTGAGGAAATTAACACAACACAGATATAAAGGGGTTACACAACCACGAAAGACACTGGTTCATATATAGCCTAACCCAATAGCACTGGTGAGTTTATTTACTTCCACTGAGCCAATTTACGCACCTTCATAATCCCACAGTCCAGGGAAAGGTTGCCCAGGGGGACCAGGTGGAGCTGGCGGATCATTGAAAAAGGGAGCAGAAACCTCCATCCTTAAGCCCCCTTCACCAGATGAAAATCCGATTTTAACTGGATCATGGTTGACTGGTAAACTGTCCCAAGTATGCTTAATCTGGTACTTCATATCTGCTTGATCAGGGGGGAAATATTATAACAAGTAACTATATTTGTATTATGTATTTGTATGCCTTATTGCAGAGGCCTACATCTAAGACATGAATAGAACTGCACTTAAAGGCTGAATTAAACACTGAGTTTGAATTAAACATTTACATCTGACAGTTTCTGAGTTTGTTAATTCACGTTACCTCAGTCCACAGCCAGCATCTGCAAAGCATAGAGAACGGGATCTTGTTCGACTTTTATATCACAAGGAGACAATCCAAACTCATAAACCCATAAAAATGGGTAAGGTTCACATTCTAGGGATCGTGTTTCGGAATTCTCTCACACACATCTAGCACGTGATGTCACAGGCTGTGCAAAAATGACATAGCCTTTGTTTCATGCTACCGATAGATACTTTAGTCCTATACTTCAGTCGGAAAGGGAGAGCAGGCTCTGTTACGTCTCAGCAGACACATCTATTACAAATGTTGACATATTTTCTGTCAGTGGACCAGAAAATGGTCCATTTCCGTGATTGAGAATTCCAGACACACGCACAACGTCGATTTGGGCTATTTTGATTGGTCGAGCCTGGTCAGTTCAAACTCGATGGCGGAAGGGTTTTAAATGTTTGGCTTAAAGTTTGATAGGTGCCAGGTATTTTGTAAAACGACGTGCATTAAACGTTACCATTGTAAAATTAATGTAATTAAAATCAGTTTTATTGCAGTACAGTATTTGTGAACAACAACAAAAAGTTAATCAGCAGAAACTAGCTGCTGCAAACAGAAGCCTAGCATTTAGATTAACCTTTAGAGCTAGCATGTAGCGTTGTTTACTAACATTTCGAGCTAACGTTATATGGGTTGGTTATTTAAGATGCTGACACACAGACTTTTCTGTAAAATGTTTCATTTCTAATCTTAACGTTGCGGTGATGCAAAGGCAAGGCGCATCCTTATTATTCGGGTTGGACGTCTATTTACCATAACCAGCTAGGTATGTTAGCTTGTGTGTTGTCCACTCATGTTATTCTTAACGTTAGCTACCACGCTATCTCTCTTGACAATTTGGGTGAGAAATGACATTTCAACGACAACGTTACTTTTTTCCTACACTGTATTGTAGTCATTGGTTAACGTTATGTTATTTGCATCAATTGCGTGTTGTTGACTATTGTTATGCATGTAGGCAAGTGTAAATGCATGCAGACTACCATCTCATTTCCCTGGAGAGGCGTTTGTTTTTTACCTGTTGTTATGTAGCTACTTAGCTATGTATGCTGCGGTCTCCCTAATAACGTATGTGGTTGTACATCTCTAGCGCTAGACAGCGGACTAACGAGGTTCAATCACGACTTCCACACGACCGCGCGTCCAACCACTAGGTCATTAATTTAATCCAGCTAAGGTTTGTTACTTTTGTTACTAAATGTGTTACTAAATACCAGATTAACCAATTTGTTTAACATGGATGATATTGCATTGCAACTGCTTAGATTGTTTTGACTATCTGCTTTTGTGAGGATTTGGTTACTGGATTAACTGTAACGTTATCGGCTAGTTAGCTAACGCTGGACGATAATCAATAAAACATTTATCGTACGTTAATGCAGGTTGCAGGATGTCAACAGAAAACGAATTTCGGCAGGGTAAGTATTATTCACCTGATTGGCATGCTATTAATAACACTTAGTAAAAGGTGAATCGACATCCCCTAGCCTGCCTGCAACATGCTAAATGCAAGACTGAGCAGTGCATCTTGGGGTTACAGCAGTGCATCTTGGGGTTGGTAGTGACATTGCGTGCAGACAGGATTATCTAGCTCTTGGTACTTGAATGGTTCTACTGAGAACATACGGTCATACGGTTTATTCCTACTGATGCATTCCCCAGGTCCCCAGCAATCTGCTGGTAGTGGGTACCATGATCCTCAAGTCTCTTCTGCAATGTTTACACAGGTATTTTTTGTAATCTATTTGATAAATCCCAAGTGCATCATCACACCCTTGTCAGGAACTACCGCTGACAGTCTGCCATATGGCCACTGAAATGACAAGTTAAATGCAAACTTACCCAGATACATCAGTTATCTATGTCCATTCAGTCTCTCTAAAATGCTTCCTTTTCCCCTAAAGCATGGTGAGCACATGGGCTTGGACCCTCTTGATCCTTGGTCAATGGACAGAAGGTTAGTGATGCAGCCTTTGTGTTTCATTGCCTGACACAAAAAAGATACAAGCATGACCACATTATTCTATGTCCCTGACAGCATCATGGCTCCACTTATAGCAGAATATGACCGCCATATCGATGACATGACCAGGCAGCTGCAGCTGTATCAGGTGCAAACAGGCTAAATTTAAACATTCATCTTAACATTGTAATTTTCCATACTGCAAGGGTTGGCAGTGAAACGCATGTGCATCACTGACTCTGCTTTAATGTGTTTATTGTATGCACAGAGGCAGATGGCTGACATCAAAGTGAAACTGGAGACTGTTATTCAAGAAAATGAACGGTATGTCACCAACGAAAGTGAAAATCATGTTTGAGTGCAAATGATAGAAGTCTGTTAAAGAAGTCTGTTTTGTGTCGTGGCAGATTGCACTGGCAGAACAAAACTGGCCTTAAATCTCTTTTTCTCATTGGAAAACAGATTTTATGGTCTTTTTTCATGAGTCACAAATGGGCCGTGTATTCAGCAGTACTGTTCTTGATGTTAAGGTGAAAGTCAAAGTTAACTGGTATTTAGCAGACACTTTTTTTTTTTATCCAAAGTGGCGCGGACTCGCAATGGTAGGTTTCTGGGAACCAAACCCAGGCTGACTGATGGTCAGACAGTATTAAATACCAGTATCAAGTAATACTTAAATTTCCCCTTGGGGATCAATAAAGTATCTATTTATTTATCTATCGATCGATCGATCGATCGGTCGCCGCCACTGCTCCACCACGCCCATGGCAATGATGATGTAGTGATACTAATTAGACACTGCAGCATGCTAGTCTTTATATTGATGCATTGTTTACTCCATCTTGCACATATTTGATAGTGTGGGAAATATTATGGAGATTAACCCTTAAAATGCCCTCACAACTTACCTGAATTTGGACATTTCATGACACACAGCTCATGGGGTTCAAAATGGTTTGGTTTCAAAGCCAACTGACCTTTGCTCCCCTGTTAACCTCAAAGTTTGGCATATCTTTAAAAGTAAAAATGCCCCTCTGCATACACTGATCTCCAAAGACTGTAGTGAGCTGTTGGTACATCTCCACAGTCACAGTCAATGTTGTCATTTGTCTAAAGTGTGTTTGTTTATGGGGTTAAGTCTGCATGCGGAGCTCCGCGCGTCAGTGGAGAAACAGCTCCAGGCATTGCCAGTGGGGTCTGGCTTGGATGGGGAGTCCGTGGCCGACGACGTGATCCTAAAGAGCCTAAAGGATCAGCTGGAACATTCCGGAAATGTGAGTTCATGGAAACCCTATGTTTTTTGCCCACATCATGTAGCCTTCATCAGCAGGGCGCAGAATTCACTTGAAAAAGTGATTGTCAGCTTGACAAACAGGCATGAGCTTTTGGTTCCAAATCCATCTAATGGTTGCCATAATTATTCACCTTCATTTTGAGGTGTGTGTGTGTCTGCGTCTGTGTGTGTGTGCACGTGTGCACTGCAGTATTGGTTAGACTAAACCAATCTGAATTGAAAAAGGTTTAAATTGTTACCACCGAATGGTAACACTGTTGCTACAGGAGGCAACCAGGGATAATGAAATGGTCGCCACCTTGATTGCCAAGGACAACTGACGGCTATTAATGTGAAGTCCATATCAGATTAGCCTTTTTTCATGAAAGTGTGTTTGTGTGTGTGCGTTCTCCTGCAGGAGAAGCAGTGGGCTATGGAGATGTGGCAGACCGCTGTGCAGGAGCTGGAGAGGCTGCAGAAGTTGCATCAGAGCTCTGTGACGGATGGCCAGGCACAGGCTGCCCAGCACCAACAGCTCAGAGTGAGACAGGATGTCAACACAAGTCTCTCTCTCTCTCTCTCTCTCTCTCTCTCTCTCTCTCTCTCTCTCTCTCTCTCTCTCTCTCTCTCTCTCTCTCTTTTTCTCTCTCTCTCTCTCTCTCTCTCTCTTCTCTCTCTCTCTCTCTCTCTCTTCTCTCTCTTCTCTCTCTCTCTCTCTCTCTCTCTCTCTCTCTCTCTTCTCTCTCTCTCTTCTCTCTCTCTCTCTATTTCTCTCTCTCTCTCTCTCTCTCTCTCTCTCTCTCTCTCTCTCTCTCTCTCTCTCTCTCTCTCTCTCTCTCTCTCTCTCTCTCTCTCTCTCTCTCTCTCTCTCTCTCTGCTTGTCAGACTGGTGGTTCATGGAATTCAGGAAACTTGCACCGTTATTGTGCTGCATCATCTTTCATTTCATTTTTCAAGTACAGCACAGAGATGTATTTAAATGAAAATAAATAACATTCATTTGTTTCACCTAATCTGTCTGGTGAATGTACCATCATCCATACTGTATCCTCTGAGCTGCTATTATATTTTATGGCCACTGGAGGGCGCTAGTGTACAGTATTATACAGAGCTGTATATATATAGACGGCTCTGTATAATACTGATTTGTACTACAAACTTCTTTGATAATGAATTTTATGACTGACATGTCAAATAGCTGTCTGCTTCTTGTGTCATTCTTGTGTTTTGTTATGTTTGTCATATTCCATAGAACCAACTAGTGCAAGTCCAGCAGCACCTACAGCAACTGCAAACCATGAATCAGAAGCTTGAGTTGGTAAGATGCTTTCTCTGTCCATGAAACATATTGATAAATGTTCAAAGACATGTTATGTCCTCAATGCTTTCAAGTATCATTCACACAATGGAAAAGACTATATCAAGTTGCCACTAGGTCATTAGTCCTACACGTAGGTAGTACACTTCAGATGGTCATCTTCAACATGGTATTCCTACAGCTTAAACAGTTTAACTGTAGGAGTACTGTGAAGCAGAGCAGCATGTTAGTCAACGTCACAGATTAGTCAACACTTAAGTGTAGTCATTAAGTATTTACCACAGATATGTGATTGGATCTGGGAAAACCCATGACATGGTGAAATTTCACAAACTTAACATTCTGATACCATCCTAGCCGATGATGTCAAGGATGTTGCTAGGGAACGGTATCCAGGATGTTGCTAAGATGGTATCAGACTCTTAAGTTGGTGACATTTCACCTGAAAGGGTTGAAACGGAGCAGTAATCAAGGATTTTTGATTTAACCATGTGATGGGATTTCCCAGATCCCATCTTATATGTGAAGTGTATAATTCCTTTAACGGAGCCCTGTTCATCAGGTAACTTGCTCGTAAGTGTGTTTGCAGCATAAACCCTCCTCTGTGGCTTGTTAAACACGGAGGCATCTTGCTCTCCTTTAAGTCTGCTGTTGCATAATGTTCTCAGACGACAGGTAATCCCTAACGCTGCTTGTTGGTAATGTGCTGCAGCGTCCCTCGACAGAGACTTAACGTTACCTCTGCTCATGCTCTGACCGATCCCTGATCACCTGAGCGCCTGTCCGCCCCAGAACCCGAGCGGCTCCACCTCTAAGGTCTGCTCTGCCGCAGGGCAGCCGGTGAGGGGGAAACCCTATCCACCTCCCTGTACTGATGAATGTTTGATGACCGGCCTGGTGGGTGGGGGCCTCTCGCGTGCAGTCATTCCCCTCTTGTGGTGCTGTCTCTCAGGCCCTTTTCCATTTCTCCTGGGGGAGGGTCTTTCCTTTTTAGCTTCTCTACTTTTTCTCTCACAAGTATTACCCCACTGACCCTCCACTGCCCTCCTCACCTGTGTGTGTGTGAGGTGGGTAGGGGGAGGGGGGTGTTTGTCTGGACTGTGTAGTTATCATGCCTCACCGGAACCTGTGTCTCTCGTGCCAAACACAGACGAACCAGCAGTTCCTGAAGACGGTGACGGAGCAGAGCACGGAGCTGGAGGAGGTGCGTGGTCAGCTCAGGTAAGCCCATCGGGAGCACACCTGTTCTCAGAGGGGTCATTAACCCACATAGACGCGTCAAGGCTGTCAAAGCAGCATCGTCTGGGCCAGAGTGTACTTGATACAGTGAGGATCAGTATGAATGCCTAGTTAAACAAAACAAGTACCTGATAGAATATGTTAGTTGGTATGATGATTGATCTATATTCAGGTAATTATAACCCCACAGAAATGCCCATGGAGCCTGCTCTGTTGGTGATGTTTTTTGCCTACAAAGGTTGCTTTGTTGGTGATTTCGTATTTGATGTTAAATAGGCCCGATTGTTGATTGGCCGCTGTGGGAAATGCCCTACCTATAGCACAAGGAATTTAACACCTCGTGTTAAACTCCTGTCTGTCATACCATTGGAGAAACACAGATGTTTTTGATAAAATAAATCGTAGTTGGTTATCTGTTTAAAAAAAAAAACATCGTCTTTGATGGCCTCTCTCTCCCTCAGGCAGGCGAAGCTGGACCTGAGGACGGCCACTGGCAAAGTGGAGGAGATGACTCGCCTCCTGCAGAGTGTCCAGGACCAGATGCAGAGGAAGGTGGGAGGCACACCTGCTCCCTGAGCACTGCACACCTCACACCCTACACTCCCTCCTTCACACCCTACACTCTCTCCTAAACTCCCTCCTTCACACCCTACACTCCCTCCTTCACACCCTACACTCTCTCCTTCACACCCTACACTCTCTCCTAAACTCCCTCCTTCACACCCTACACTCTCTCCTTCACACCCTACACTCTCTCCTTCACACCCTACACTCCTTCACACCCTACACTCTCTCCTTCACACCCTACACTCCTTTACACCCTACACTCTCTCCTTCACACCCTACACTCCCTCCTTCACACCCTACACTCCCTCCTTCACACCCTACACTCCCTCCTTCACACCCTACACTCCCTCCTTCACACCCTACACTCCCTCCTTCACACCCTACACTCTCTCCTTCACACCCTACACTCCCTCCCTCCCTCCCTCCACAAAGAGCCTGCCTGCAGGCTTGTCCCAGGTGCTGGATCCAAGCTCTTTGTGTTGTTTAACAGTCTGAAAGTGAGACCATCTGAAATCTGTGTGTGTGTGTTTCAGGAGGACGATGCAGCTGAGGCCCACGGCAGAGAGGAGACGTCTGACCGGCGGCTTCAGCAGCTGCAGACTGCATTGGGGCAGCTGGAGAGCAGGTGTGTGACCCAGCCCCCACGCCGCCGCCAACACACTCGTCACTCAAGACACATGACCACTTAGTAGATACTCAAAGGCTGAGATCTTCCTGGAATCGTCCATGCTCATAGGCTGACTGGAATAAAAACCTGCAGTGCTTTTCAGTACGCCACATGGTGGTGGTAACAGTTGCCACTGCCATTCATTCAGCTGTGGACCAGTCCATTTAAGATTTGAAAATCGATAGCTATACATAATTGCTTTGGGAGATTTCTGTTGACTTCAGGCACAGACGTCCTCCTTACTTTAAGCTCTGTGCTCAGCTCTGTGTTGGCCGTTTGCGTGCCGTGTGCTGTGGCCATTTCTTTCCATTCGTATTCACATAGTGGATGGAAACGGCCACAGATTTGCATTTCTGTAGCCGAAGTTTCACGCGTTCACATACTTTATGGGCACGCGTAAAACTTTGGCTACAGAAATGCAAATGAATGGAGACCGGTGTGTGTGTTTCGCCTCCCGCGGCGGCTCCGCCAGGCTGAAGGCGGCGACCCAGGAGGCGGAGCAGGTGCGTCGGGAGCGCGTGACGTGGGAGCGGCAGGTGGGCGAGCTGCAGGGCCGCTGCTCCACGCTGGAGGAGGAGAAGTACGAGGCCTACGCCAAGGTGCGCGACTCCATCCAGCTGGCCGAGGAGGCCTCGCTACAGAAGGAGCAGGTGAGCAGCACCAGAGACAAGGCCCAGGAGAGGACACATTTGGACTGGGAGGGGGAACTCCGACACCATTAAAGGCCCCCCAAAACAGCACATAAACTCTTAATAGGGCAAACAGCACTTCTGCCGCAATGAGCAGGTCTTATAACTTGTAAAACAGCCATAGGAAGTTTGGTGGGGGTAGGATCTAAATGGAAAAGAGCTGCTATGCTACAGGAATTCGGAGAGCTCTTTCTACAGACTGCTGTCGGTGCATTCCCTCTATATTGTATCGGAGTTAAGTTCATACTTATGTCTATTTAGTTTCTTTATTATTGTGCTTCTCAACTGTAAGGGGCAAATCTTTTTTAGTGTTGCTTTAAGCCTTACAGTTCGATGTTCATTTACAGAAGATGATAGGAAGGTTGTGTTATATTCTAGATATTGATTAGATTATTAACCCATTCTTTTGTTTGTGTCATCCATGGGACGATTTGCAAAAGCTCAAGTGTCTCCCTGTGACTGAGTTTGTAGTTGAGGTGAGTGAGGTTACTGACTGTGGTGTGGTGTGACTTTAGGCTCAGTTGCGAGAGAAACAGAAGGTGGAGGAGCTGGAGAAGATGAAGGAGGCCATGAGACAGCTGGTCCAGGATGCCGCCATCAGAACCCACAAGGAGGTCAGTGTTCAGCCCTGCTCGGCCCGTCCGTGCCAAAGAGATCCACATTAAGTGACACTGACTGAAATGAGGCTTATTTCTGCCACTAGTGTTCTCAGAATTATTTTCCTTTCATGAAAACTCTCAATGTTGCAATGCTTGTTTTTTTTTTTTAGCATTCTGAGAGCTTCTGGTTGAAACTGTGTGGTTAGTGATAAAGTAAAAAGTTGGTCAGATGTTATCTGAAATGATACCTTTGAAATAAAATGCGAAGTGAAACACAGTTGAGAAAATGTGCCAAACAACCACGCTTCACCATCATGACTATGACTAAGGCGCACTCTACACTGTCAATCAAACACAGCGTCACACAACAGTGTTTCGAAACACTTGCGCTTCGAAAACGCGACGCTGATTTGAAACATCAGTTTCGAGGATCACATCCCTATTGAATGGTAACTTGTAAGGAAAGGGCCGATACTTTGGCACAAACCAATGGTACTATCC
This sequence comes from Alosa alosa, assembly GCF_017589495.1. Lineage (NCBI taxonomy): Eukaryota > Metazoa > Chordata > Actinopteri > Clupeiformes > Clupeidae > Alosa > Alosa alosa. Next base: position 31,830,769 of record NC_063189.1, on the reverse strand, counting down.
CACAGCATCCTAATGTGATATAAGTGAGGACATCTTGGGGTTTCTACAGTGTTACTAGGGTTGTGATATCTGGAATTGAAACCATATGGACTGTGATGCCGAGCAATAATACAGCTTAATTACAGTATTGTTTTTTCAAGTGCTTGTTCAGCTTTTGCAGATCCTTGGGATCTGTGCATTGGAAGCAGACTCATAACAGTTGTAAATCTGGATTTGTATTTATGTAGTCCCTAGGTCAGAAATTTCACCTGCGTTTGCCTGGTAAACATTTTAAGCTGTTTGAGTAGAGAAAGTAGTCACAGCACCACTATGAATCAGGCAAGTGGTATTAATCTTTATTATACGGCTCTTCACAATGCTAGTAGAACGCTCCATTGACTTTAATGGGATTTCCCAAAGTTCTAGCTGTAAATAAATTCATGTAATTACCGCTGCAAACATATAATTACCGCTGTCAATGGCAACGGGTTTTGTGCTTCTGATACGTCTTTCATATCACTACGCAAGGACTGGAACTTCATTCAAACGTGAAAGCAGACGGTTGATCAGCTGTGTTCTAAAGAGTGTTTGATTTAAGTTCAGCAGCGTGTTGTTGCGAACTATTTGTTTCTCAGCAAATGCCACGATGAACGGTAATAAATAGGCTAGGTTATGTAGGCCAAAGTGATATTGTGGGGAGTTTATTATTTCGTTTTGGCAAGTAGCCGTATAATAAGCGGGATAATGTATAGAATGCCGGTCATTACTGTGAAAATAAGTCCCTTCAGGGCGGAACAAGACCCCTCCGCTGCGGGTCCGGTTCGCCCTGTCAGGACTTATTTTCCCAGTAATGACCGGCGTTCTATACATTATCCCTTACATAGTGGTGTCTTGCAGATGGGATCCATGTAAAGATGGCATGAAAGGGAGACTTGTCTGGAATGCCAGATGCTTATCAAGAGATATTTGATCAAAGATGAAATGATGGTGGTAGAACGTGAAGTAAGCGGTTGTTTATAAGTATAAGTATATATACTCTTTTGATCCCGTGAGGGGAAATTTGGTCTCTGCATTTATCCCAATCCGTGAATTAGTGAAACACACTCCGCACACAGTGAACACACATTGAGGTGAAGCACACACTAATCCCGGCGCAGTGAGCTGCCTGCAACAACAGCGGCGCTCGGGGAGCAGTGAGGGGTTAGGTTCCTTGCTCAAGGGCACTTCAGCCGTGCCTACTGGTCGGGGTTCGAACCGGCAACTCTCTGGTTACAAGTCCGAAGCACTAACCAGTAGGCCACGGCTGCCCCAAAGCAGCATTTTTAAGGCAGTAGTTGGAAAAGCGTTTAAGCAGCATTTTTAAGGCAGTAGTTGGAATTTAATGTTGCTGCAGAGGTTTTGGCCTCAGTTAAGAATTTGTGCAGTTGTAAATGTTTATGTAATTACCCTGTCAATGCATAGCACATTCTTTTGATTGCTTATGATTAACGATTACGGTCAGCCATGGGTAGCTCAGTCAGGCGAGTCGTGTTTGTCCCTGTGCCGGTGACAGCCTTGTTGTGTTCCAGGTGGAGAACGTCAGGAAGCAGTGTAACATCCAGATCCATCGGATGGCGGAGGAGCTCTCGGCTCTCCAGCTGGTATGTGCCGCGCCACTAGTTGTGTCTGGTAGGTGTGTGTTTTTGGGATGTGGAACCTCAGAGGGGGTCGTGCAGCTGATTGTGTGTCCTCCTCGGCTGCCCGCAGGAATGTACTGATAAAGAGGCTCAGATCGAGCGCTCCCATCGCGAAAGGAAGGCAGTGGAAGAGGAACTGGAGAAGGTGAGCACCAGGGGGCCTTCCTGCGGAGGAGGTTAGACTGACCTGCAGGCTGGCTGACCTGACCCAGAGCACAGTTCAAAACAAAAAGGGCTGGATCCTACTCTTACACAGCCACATTTCAATTCTCCACTGTACTAATTGAACCAACTACTGTAGAGTTTACTTTGTGTGTGTGTGTGTGTGTGTGTGGTATTGTAGATGTACAAAGAAGGGCGGAGCGGAGAGCCAGAGTTCCGTAAGATGGAGGTCCTGCATCAGCGGTGTCTGAACGCTGAGCGCCTGAAGGACGACATGCACCTCACTCTCCAGACCACACAGACCAAGATGAAGAAGATGGAGATGGAGTGAGTTCTATTCAAACACTTTAACATGCTTTTAACAAACCGCATTGAAAATGAGTCTTGGGGCGTATGCATGGACACACTTTGTAGGACATGAGTCCCACACTTTGTAGGACACAGGTGCGCTTGTGTGTGTAGTTACACAGAGGAGCTGTCGCGGTGCCAGGAGGAGGTGCGGCGGCTGCAGGCTGCGTTGGCGGGCGCGCGGGACGACTGCGGCTCCATCAGCGAGGAGCGTCTGCAGCTGCAGCAGGAGAACCAGCAGCTGCGCAAGGACATGGAGGAGCAACGTAAAGCCAGCCTGCTCGCGCAGAGGAAGGCCAAGCAGCAGGTGTGTGTGTGTGTGTGTGTGTGTGTGTGTGTGTGCGTGTGTGTTTGTGCGTGTGTGTGCGTGTGCATTTCAGACATGGACATCCTCACTGACATATCTGCCCAAAGCCAACACACCTCTGGCAATTGTCTACACATCAAATGGCCTCCAAACTTTTTTTTCCAAACCTCCAGGTTTCAATATAGGAAGATACATTTTTGTATCTATGTAAAATATAAAGATCGGAGGATATAATTAAAAGTGTATGTAGCTCTTTCCACAACAACACAATGGGTATACGTTCTTAAACAAGCATTTATTTGGACATTGGACACTGAAGAAGGGTGTGTGTGTGTGTGTGTCCGTCCGTCCGTCCATCCATCCGTCCAGGTGTCCCACATGGAGCAGGAGTTCTCGGTGAAGGAGCAGGGCCTGGACGCTCGTCTACGTGAGTTGGAGGAGAGCCGGCAGAGCTCCAGCGCTGACCTCACACGCCTGCTGCTGGCCCAGCAGAAGACCACCAGGCGCTGGAAGGACGAGGCCAAGAAGCTAGCAGACGCCTTCGAGAGCAAGCTTAGCAATCTCAAGTAAGAGCAACCCCCCATTCAGTGTATTGGTATCTCAGACTCTGAGCACTCAAATGTGGATATTGTGGAGGGACTTAGCATTTGTAGTTGCACTGATACTCAGCAGCATTCTCACCCATTTCTGTTTCAGGAGTGAACTTCTGAGGCAGAAACAGCGATCACAGGAGCTTGAAAATCAGCTAGAAGCAGACCATGAAAGAACCCTTGAGGCAAGTGTCATGTCTATTGTGTGTTACATCCTCAGGAGCAAAATAAAGTATGTCTGGTTTAGATTGGCAGTGTACCAGTTGAGGCCTCAAGACTTTGGCTTGGCATTGAGGCTATGGCAGAGCATGTTAGACTAGCTCAATACTGCATGTGCTAATCTTTGTATCTAATACAAACTTGCCAAGCTTGATTAGTGGAAGTCCACCCTACTGTGTCTGTGGCTGACGTGACATCTGGTCGTTGTTTCTCTGTTCTGTGGCTGGGCAGTATGAGCGGCAGGTGTCGGAGTACCAGGAGAGGAACGGCCGTCTGCAGAGACGGCTCTCTCAAGCGGAGCAGAGAGCGGCTTCAGCTTCACAGCAGGTAGGGCTCATCATACATAGAGCCAGCATGTATGGAAAATGCTTCCAGAACTGTTGTCCTGACATGACAACCTTATGTGTTGAGCATTCTGGGGCATGACCCAGGTGGGTGTTACACATTGGTGGTGGTTAGTCAGTTTCCCCCTTCATTGTGAAGTTCCTTGATGAAGTGCTATATAAATGCAAGTAGTTGTTGTTTTTGTTGATCCCACCGCTGCTCACAATTCCTTCCTTGACATTAATCATTTGCATATCACCATGGATGAAAACGTGCACAGGCTCATGTTTAGCGTAGCTGAATTTTCATGAATGCTCATGCAAATGAGTTGAATGGAAACTCAACTATAGAAATGAAATCATCTACAGTAAATGGAATGTGTGAAATTACCTGTAGACCTTTTCCAACTTACTTCCCCTTTTCTCTGTTTGTGCAGCTCACTATACTTCAGAGACGGAAAGCTACTTCCCTGATGGATCTGGAGACTTTGTAATTAGTTGGTATCTCTCTCCCTTGCTCATTTTTAAAAAAAATAAAATAAAAGTGTTTGTGACAAACATTAAAGCGGAACATGACATTTTCCTTCAGTACTGTAGAGACTGTAACCCACCACTGACCAGATGCCTTTTACAGTCATGGAACCTTTTGTGGTGATTTAAGGTTTCACCCAGAAGTTTTAACAGCATTAACCATAGAGGTAACACACACGCTGCTTTAATATTGGTATACAATATGAGGGTTCCCTGTGGCCTGATTCTGTTTCTCATTCAACAACTTTTACTTCCACAGCCAGTGACCTCCATGCCTTAATAACCAATGCAATTCCATTGTCATCTAAAATGAGCATGCTCAGAATTTACCAGCTGAAAGTAATCGATATTGCAGTAAGTTGTGAACTGCCCAGTAATCAAATACTTCTACAAGGTAGAATACTGCAGATCATGAAAATACCGTACTAATACTTAAGAGATGGATATTATAACAAAGTACTCTTCCACTGAGTATGTACAAATGAAAAAGACTATGCTACTAGTCCACCAGCTTACTTTGACTTGTTCCTGTTAGCTACTGAAGGTTTTTGTCTTTTCAGTTCACAAAAATATGAATTGCTATTCATCACTCTCACCACTGGGTGGCAGTGCACTAAGACTAATTATTAATCAGGGCCTGAGAATCACCTGGCCTTCATTTGCTCAGCGGTCAAGCACTTGATTAAAAATCCATCACTGCCACTCCCTTTATTTTGCTCTTACATATATGCCAATGTTGACAGACTAATGCCGGTCCAATATGCCCTTGAAATGGGAGTTGTTAAGCTGGAACAACACTTCAGATATTTTTAGCTTTGATCAGTTATCTAATGTTCATGCTCAGCCTACCTCTGTAATTTTATGTGCTGGTATGTAGAATAGCTGCTAATGAGACAAACCTCAACCCTTTTGGTACCTAAATGAAATGCCATTCTTACATAGTTTACCTTGGGAATTTGAAAAGCAGTGTTAACAGCACATCTGAAATTTGTCCACATTAAGCTTACATCACCTTACATCTCAGTCCTCTAATGGATCCCTATGTGTTAAAAGAAAACAACCCACAAATGTCTCCTGTTGGGTGATTTCAACTGAAATATGCCTTCTGTATCTCAAGTATAATAATACTGGAATTAAACTGCACCCACAGCAATGTGTAGACCTGTTTCACGGTTCAAGTTGACCTTAATGTTGTCATAGATGACCTTCAGGCCGTCTGGTGTACGCAGTTCAAACTGACATGCATCAATCTCTCAGTCTTTAGTGTCGTGTGTTCACTCTTCAGTGTCCTGTGTTCAACACCCTGACCAGCTGATAGCTCCTGTTGTATCTGACTTCTGAGTTGCAGAAGCATACAGAATACTGTAGCTTGTCTCGTCTCTGAGATATAGAAGAACACCTTCCAATGCCGAAAGAGAATAATTACCTTGTTTGACATACCATGGATTCTAAAGAGATGACATCACATGTATATTGAGATTGGTGTATGTTCCACCTAGTTCTTAAAAGAATTGCTTAAACATGTTTGGATCCTATCAAAATTCAAATTAGTTTGCAAGTTCTCTTTCCTTAGCCCAAATGTATGTGGCCTACATGTTGAAAAATGTCTATTCAAGGACGTGTCCAAGGCTACCATAGCCTGCTGTTTCATGAGCCACTGGATGATATTAGCCTACTGAATCCACTCCTTAAAGAACATGTCAGAAGAGCATATTGTTTGTGAACATATCTGTGTATGGATAATTTGTTGAAACTGTTTGACCATACTGTCACAGCTTAAACAGGTAAGGGCATGGTCATTCACTCATCCAGCCACCAAAAATGAATGGCCTACTGTAATGGTAGTAGGCTATTGACCCCTCTAAACACAAAAAAATATTGTTTACAACGAGTTTTGGCTGTCAATGTAGCCTGTTCACGGTGAGTGTGTGGTGAGCCCGTATGCGAGTGCGGCTGTAAGGTTACACTAGTTGTAAACTGATCCCTCCTACTCTCCGGCTAGCAGAGCGAGTGAGCGAGGCAGGAAGGAAGGCTAGGCATTGAATGCTAACAAGGGGAGTTCATGTTGGAGCTGCTCTAGATGGTGGGTGGTTTAACATCAAGCTATGGAGAAATACCATTAACCTGGTATGTGCCAGCGCGATATTCACGTTGATCGTCATCATCATTACCATCATCCTCATCTGCACAGCCGTCTTAATCTTTTCCGTTGAGTGAAATGTATCGGGACTGCTCGGGATCCGAATTCTGACAATGGAGATTGAAAATATCGTGGCCAACACTGTGCTGCTGAAGGCAAGAGAAGGTAAGCCACATCAGGGAGAATTCAAGGGGGTGACGAAGAAGACTGAACCACAACAAAGACACGACTCTGCCATTCTTTGGCTGTCCACAATCTGCGCAGTAGTCTGCTGTTTATTTGCATTCAGATAATTTCCCAGTCAGGCAATCAGGGAAATATAGCGTGTCGTCCAGGCTCCTTTTTTTGTTTGCTGGGCATGCTGCAATCTCTACGAGTGAAGCCGTTAAACGGAGGATCAATACACTACTGTTTCAAGACATCAGTAGCTTTGGATCACGTAGCCTGTGGTGGGGTTTTACGCTCGCTGTTACGAAGTATTAAACAACGGAATACATTTTATGAGACATTATCTCTGAATTTACGTTCTGTGTTTGTTAAGTACAAGATTGTGTCATCTATACATTCGATTATTTCAGCAAGAGGATAACAGTATCCTACTACGCAGGTTTGATTTGTAGGGTGGCCTTGCCCATAGTGCTGTAGCCTACCATTTTTAAGCTTCAGCGAGGGTTATTGAAGGAAGGTGCCATAGGTTAGTAGCTGTATCATACATCATATTGATTCTCGTAGTAGCCTACAATTGTGTAATATTTGTGTCATGGAAATAATCATAAAAATACTCAATAAGAATATGGTAGCTAATGAGTGACGCGTTGGATGGGGCAAAGGGGAGGCTATAGGCTAGCCTACCTAATGCAGGCCTGGTATATTAAGTGCGGAGGGGGAAACTGCACACGGCGTACCCCCATCTCCGCAAGCTTTACCTGCCAATGAGGCGAATCTGCAGTTAGGCCTCGAGTTAGCAGACGCCAATATGACTATAGATAGGAAGGCGAACCGCCTCCCGATTTTGCCGTAGTGTCTGTAGAGAGATGGGCAGGCATGACCCTTTACCGTGGGCTGTTTATGCATGGAGACATGACGTCCATCGGTAATGGTGTTGTGGGATGGATCCCTTGATTCAAGGCTGGAAAGATGCAGTATTCAGATCACTAGGTTAACAGTAGACTACCGGACTCTCGTCTTTTTGCGAAAGCAATTGTTTCTATAGTTGTAATGCAACGGCTATTTCAAGAGCTGTTAAGTGGAAAGTGACAGCCCACTTATTCAATAGCATAGATAGGATCAAGGTGTTCTTCAGCTACTGTGTGTGTGACAGAGATAATTAGTTTTAGGCATAGCTTATCCTATACCCTACGTATTCTGCATCACATCCTGCTCCTAAACATGTAGCCCACTAAGCACAGTGAGGGGTCAGAATTGCGCAAAAGTTGCTAAGGAGTCTGGGGCCAACATGCCCCATCACGCACCCTGATTATCCCTGCATAGTAGAAGTTAATTGTCTGTAGCCATGAAGTTTACAGGTTTGACAGAAAGGCCTCTATGAGGTTTGACTTAATTATTTAGTGACCTTTGACCCCAAATCTGGACTTTTTTCAAACTATTTTTTATTCTAACTACAACATGGCATACATGGCCTCTAGCATTTTAAAGTATGCAAACTCATCTCAATAAACAACATCTGCATGTGCAGTCTAAATATGCCGCAAAATTGTAAGAGTCTAAAAGGTCCAATATATCACTTAGCTTTATTTCCGCTATATAAGTTGCACATTTGACATTGTACTGAGTGGTAGCCACAAAGCACACATTTACATTTTAGATGGAAAATTTAAGACCAGAAAAGAAAATCTCTGGATCATGGGTGACTGGGTGTGCCTTGGCACTAATGACAGTGAAATAAACAGATTTTCTTTTTTTTTAGAGGGAAAGGAAGTGGCTGTGTGCCCTCCAGATGCTTTCAATTTGAAGATAAGATAGGGGATGTTTTCATTACACTACTCACTATAAATACCCATGAGTGGTCTTTGGTACAATGTCAATAGCAAGTTTTAAGAAAAATAGATGATGCAAACTGGATTAGGAGGAGAGGTTATCCTTACATGCCTCTGAGTGGCATGAAGTTGAATTAGACATCCATTTGAAGATGCTTCTAAACCACAAAGGTCATTGTCATACAGACTTCACTGTTGACTCACTAAAGTTAAGTCTTAACTCTATCTATTTGCTCATTTTCAAAACATTAGTAAAGTCCATGCACATTCAACCTCGAAAGGCTACAAATGTTGGTAGTTCTTTTGAATGCCAGTCCGATTTAACCACTCTGGGAGTCTCCTTCCCTTTGATCCACTGTCTGCAAAGAGCCCATGTCATTATACAATCAGTGAGAGAAATAGAGGAGATAAACTCATTTAGAATTTGCATTTGGAGTCTATGTTGGTACCATTGTGTCCGAAGGTCTGATCACAACACCAATCTGATATAAAACCATAGGTCAGGGAAATGACATGCCATTAATAATTCATTTTAAATGGGCATACACATGTCACTCTTTCTTTTCAGTAGAATCTTCCACTGTTTGTGTTTGTTTTGCATCCCTTTTTTAATTTTGTCACAAAGTACAATCTCTACTTTAAGCTGTCAGTGTACTTTCTAGAAAATGCTAGATCATACAGAAAATAAGCTGGCACTAATCTGGTAACGCCCATTTTCACATCTCTCACATTTCAAATTTTGCTATCTTTCAGCATGTTTCATTCTTTCCTCCTCTGTTTTTACGAGCTATTCACACATATTTTTGCGTTTGCCGTTGACGTTCAGCGGTTTGACTTTATTAGCTCAATGCTGCTAGCCAGAAGAACCGTCATGGCTTTCATACATCAGGGTGTTCCCACATTTGTCGCCCATAAAAACACATTGCTTTGTGAGGACTTCCCTGATGTGGTTGTCATTAACTGTCCTCACGGCTCTGCGAATGGGCTGTGACTCCAGAATGAATTCCATGTGTTTCGTCCATGCAAGTCAGGAATACATTCTGTGTGCTGACATGACCAAATAGTTATTTGACACACTTCACAGTTGACACAGTTAACTTAGCACCGTGCCATAGTTTGTTGGACCCTCAGTCTTTGTAGCAAAAAAAAAACCTTGAGCTTCTAACTTCAACAACTGTGCTTTTATCCACTCAGAAACAGGGTCAATTAAAATGTACTGTTGTGAAAATTGTAGGATGTATCCTATCAAGTAGTATTTTTCATGTAGTAATTCTGCAATTATGAATAAATAGCCATGTGCATGTCCACACAGTTCTGTATTCCTTTACATCGTTTTAGAACATGGTGATCTACACTATTCTTCCTTATATTTGTATTTGATATTTGGGATTATTTTATTTTATTTGAATGTGTGTGTGTGTCCTACATCCTCTCCCTTGTGGTCTGTGGCAGCTGGTAATAATAATTGGCTGTAGTGTATTTACTTAGAGAATGCCTCCTCAAGACACCAAGAAAGAGACACCTTTGATTTTTTTTTACACTGAATTGCGGTTTGTCTCTATTCTAAAAATCAATTTGATCCGACATACAGTATGCACAAAATATTCTATGGTTGGAAGGAAATTCAATGGCTGTACCTACCCTTTTGTAAAGGGGGGTCCAGCACAGAATCCACTTGTTTCTGTTGTCCTATTTGAACACCAACAGATCTGTCACAGTGATGTGAATGGTATGATGGGACAGTTCTCATCCAACAGCAGCTGTGTGTGCAGACGTGCACGTTTACCCATAGACTGGGAACTACAGTACATGTGTGCCTTCCTTTGTAGGAATCTAGGTGAGATCTGTCATGTTATGCACACACTCACTCAGGCCTGTTAGTGTCACCTGTGCTGTTTTTTCCACTAAATGCATTTGCACATTCATCTCAGTCACTGAAAGGAACCCCCCTGCTGCTGGGACTGGACAATATGGCCATAAACTATGCTGTGGAGGAACGCCGATATACAATATGATACAAAACAATACAATTTAACAGTTAATCCCACCATACTACATCTGAATATTTGTGTTCAATTAAAAAACAAGAAATGATGCTCACAGCTCTGCATATATTGCACATGAGCACCATTTTGCATTTGGAAAAGCATGCAAAAAACATTGTCAATATTGCGATATGCAAAAATCCTTAGGAATAATCACAATATGCTTTACAGCCATACCTGCTAGATGTTAACAGTGTATGTTTTACTCTGTTGTCTAATTAAAGTAGATTGCTAGCTTCATTTGTCTGTGGTCATTCTAAGAAAGAAGCAATATTTTATGATTTTTTGTTTTTCAAGAAGGACCCTAACACAGTGTTGTTGACTAATAATGGCTGTGTTTTGAATTAGCCTGACCTCAGCATAAAGCCAAAAATGTGTGAGGAAGCATTTTGTAAGAAAGCAAAATATTAAATGGAAGGCTCCTTTGGTTATTGAATTACATTGTACCAAAAATTCAGGTTAGTAAAAATGTACAGTGTATTATAAAGCCGAAAGGCATAACTCTGGAAGTATTATGAATGTAGAAAGCTATGTTCTATGGTAATTGTTAGAATCTTGCATCAACAAAGGTCAAGCACACTGTTCTTGATTTTGCTCTTAGCACACTGCAGAACATAGTTTACAACTTTTCCTTCTGGTTGAAGGGTGATGCTTGTTAAATGCTCACACAATTGTGCAGCAGTGTCATTATCAAACAAGAATGATCCTTAAAAAAGTTCTGTCTGTTTGGTTTTTCTAGTCTGAATTTGAAGGTCAACTGTTAGGTTTCAGGTTCTTGAAGGCCTCCTGCCATCTTGCCAATGGCAGGTACATAAACTGGCCTGCGTGTGGCATGGGCTTTCTCTAAAGTCAAACAGGTGTGTGCAGGGACACGATGTTCCCACAGAAATGCGGTGTTCTTCCTAGTACGCACATGTCTGAGAAGCGTTTTAATAACATTTTAATGAAAGGGGAGTTCAAGATGGCCTACTGGCACAGAACCATGTGCTCTCTTGCTCGCTCGCTCGCTCGCTCGCTCTCTCTCTCTCTCTCTCTCTCTCTCTCCTCTTCACTTCACTCACGTTTCCCTCCCTCCATTTCCCACTCAATATTCCCCTGCATCCTTCTCCTGGTCCCGAGAGCTCCTTGAATTATAGGTCAACTTTGAAACTCTTCCTTGTTTAATTTAACAGACTGATGAAATAACATTAGAAATATGTCCTGGGACATGAAGCAAATGGTTTGCTCAGTTCCATGCATCTCTCAGTGTCCATGTGTGTGTGTGTCTCCGTGTGTCCATGTGTGTGTCCGTGTGTGTACCAGTATGTGTGTGTGTGTGTGTGTGTGTTCGTGTGTGTGTGTTCAGATGGCCATACTGCCGAGGACAGTTGGGAAAGAGGGGATTGTGATGAAACATTTATGATGAATGAAGCAGCCCTTTTTCTTCCGTGGTGTTAGGGAGTGGGCTGGGCTGCGTGGGCACTGGGCGGCCGAGATGCCGGCAAGAGGAGGACACTGCCCTCAGACTAAACAAAGAGTCGGCGCCCCGCTTACGTCCAGGCCAGCAGGCCCGGCAGAGAGCCACGTGAGGCTAGCGGGCCCTTTGGGAGACTTGGGTCACTTTCGTCAGCTGACCGTGCTGACATTTCAGAGTGTCAGACATCAGTCCCCTTGCTGGAATTCTAGGAGACAAACACTGCATCCTTGCATTGTTCCTCAGGGTGGTTATGCATGTGCTTATGGTCAGTGTGACATACAGTCACGGAGGGCCGATCAAGCCCGCCATTAAAACTCACCAGAGGTGCGTTCAAATTCACAAACATAGGTGAATGTTTGCAAAGAGTTTTCTGTTAGCCTTGAGTTCCCGGCGAACCTTTGTGAAAACTCGCAAACAGTTTAAGGATGTAGTTCTCTGCAAACATACAGTGGAGCTGGACATGAGCTAGACAAAGTGTTACCGTTACTATGGAATGATTACACCAAATCGCAGCTGTTCAGACAAACGATATTTGGCATGAACGTTCACCACTGTTTGCCGAATCTGAACACACCTCAGGTCTGCTGACACTCAAACTCTTGTTCAGTATAGTTTACAATCTCGGTGGAAGCTCTTATGTGTTTACACTGGGTTTGAAGGACCTCCCTTGTGAACTTCCTCTCCGGTCCGTCTGACACGGGACACAGGCCTGACTTGCATTAGCTGTGGGCAGAAGTATGGAGCCAGATGTCAGGTGTGTTGCCGTTGCTTGCCGCACCGATCCTGATGGAGGTCAGTCATGAGAGGACACTATTAGCTGCTGCTGATGTCTGGGAATTGTTTACTGGTTAACCATCATGCTCACCGACATGACCACATGTTGTGCCAAGTTCTCATTTATGCAGTTGTCTGTTCTCAGTTCGTCCAGCATGGGGCAAATAGTGCTGGTTCCTCTAATATGACGTGTGTCTAGATGTTGGAGAGTAATAGAGAAATAAATAGTCAGGCTAAATGTAGGTGTTCAGGAAAAGTACACTATAATTGTTAATATGTTATTTGCATTCCTGAATTTTATCTTTCCCGTGTCTACCTTATTCTTTTGTCCTTTCTATTTCAAAGTGAAGTCATCCTGGATTTGTTTTTCTTTTTACCCAGACTAGGTTTATATCTGCTTTCAAAACTCCCTGAGTTGTTTTATATTAACTTATTTTGTAGTCAAAATATTGTTTACTCTCGCTCTCGCTCTCCCTTCCCTTCCATCCCTTCCTCTCCTTTTTTGGATTTGCTGTGTCATGACACTGCTATGGCTTTCAAATAAATGCAGACATTTTGCCAGCAGCAGGTAGAGCCAGGCTATAGGAGTCCAAAGGAACGGAGAAAGAACACTGACTGAGCATGAATTCATATGTACACTATGTGCTGTCATAATTTCACTCTATGCACTCAAGATGCATGTGTTCTTGGTCACATGCAGAATGAACCTGCTTCTGTTTTATATGTTTGTACTGTATTGTCCCTGATGAAGGTCCGTTGACTGAAAGCGTGGCGTTCTTTTAATTTAAAGATTCTAGCATGGATTTAAATGTGCAGAAAATAATTGTTTGCTTACTCTATGCTCTCAGACCATTTCAATTCCTTTCACGCTCTGGTTGGTCATTTGTGCTGTTAAGAAAGAGGCATATGCGACTGCACCTCTGTTGCCATTCTGACGAGAGGTTTAGCAACTGACGGAAGGAAAGAACAGAGAGAGCCATACTGTCCTTGTCTGGCGTGGAGGTCTTTTTTTAACGGAGCTCTTATCAGGTGGGGTCCAGCCATGACGGGTGATGGGCTTATCCACTGATAAGGGCAGACTGACACTGAAGACGGTGTGAACTCCCCAAACCTGAAACAGACAGCATTGGTTTGAGTTACGCATTTTAATATACCCTGTTCAACTGATCACTTGGTTGGTCAGAACTTACACATAATGGCCAAAAACGTATGTTTCCTTAAAGCTTGACCCAAATTCAGATTACAGCAGTCAGTGCATACAGTAAACTTCCTTAAAAAAAAGAATATTAAAAAATGAAATAAAAACCATAGTCTGTGAACACAATCTGAATTTGGTGTCACAGCTCACATGAATGAGTATTGCTTTTGTATGGTGCAGGGGAGTTGCCTTAGATGACACACTGAAAATACGCCCATACAACCAGATTGAGTGGAAGGCAGATAGAAATAGATAAAATGAAGGGACAGTTTGTTTCCAGTAGACTGGCATGTTGGTTTTTTTTCTGCGTTCTGCAGTGAATGTGTTCGCTTTGCTGTGCATGGCAGCTTCAGTTTTATGTGACGTAAGTGGAAAAGCAATTTGCGTCAGAATGTAGCTGATTTCCAGCTCCAAGTCTCCCTGTCGAGCGCACCTTGGTGACGTGAATTAAATGTTAAAAAGCGACGTTTATTTATTCAGCTGATTATTCAGCCAAATGCCTTGGAGGCCAAACAGAATCTGGCAGCGCATTTACCTGAATAAATTGTAGCCTCTACCTAAACTTCCTGATGGAGAATCATTACAAATGTACCCCTCGGTTTGTGCTTCTAATATATTGTAATCCAGCATGACTCTTGTCAGTGCTTGTTGAATAACGCTCTCTTGTGTAGGCAGAGACAGGAAGCGCTTTTACCTCTAATGGGCAGGCGGCTAACATTAGGGCCCATTGTCATCCCCACAAGCTGTTTATTTAAACTGTCACTTGATATTAGATAATCCACTCACATCCTGCTCCCGCCCACTTTGATATGTTGCTCGGTGGCCGATCCTATCCTGTCACGAGACGGCCGCACACTCACTGGCTGCTGGCGGTGTCACTTCAGCCCCGATGGGACAGGCCGTGCTTCATGATCGATTGCGTTTAGCCTCCAGACTGCGCTATCAGCTGGCTCGTGGTCTTGTGGCGCCTCGAGGCCTTGACCAGGAAAAAAAGTGACAGATAGAGACAGATAGGTGGACAAGTTTATAAGAGAGAGAGAGGGAAGGAGAGAGAGAGGGAAGTAGAGAGAGAGAGGGAAAGAGAGAGGGAGAGAGTTCTCGGGATGGTCCTTGAAGAAGGATCATCTTGTGTCTGATGGCATTGACTTGGAGTCGGTGTTCTGGGCGAATATGAAACATGGCGAGCAGATAGGCCCAGTGCTTTGTTTTACTCCACAGGTCAGGCTTTTGTTGAAAGGCCAAGTTCACTGGGCTTTAGCTGATTGACGTTAGCTGATTTGAATACTTTTTGCAATTTTCCTGCCCCCCCTTTAATAACACCAGTTGTCACCCTGGTCTGCTGTTGTTGGCTCTGTCTCTCTCTCCTCAGCTCCTCATTCTATTCTGTCCTCCTCAAACGAGAGAAAGAGCCGATTGCCAACCCTTGCCCACTCCCACCCACACAATCCCTCCAGCTCTCCAAACATCTGTGGCCCAACAGTCCCTGCCTCCTCTTGCCCTTGTGTGTGTGTGTGTGTGTGCGTGTGTGCATATCTTTTGTTTGTGTGTGCATGTATCTTTGTGTGTGTGTGTGTGCGTGTATGTGTGCATGCCAATATCTGTGTGTGTGTGTGTGTGTGTGTGTGTGTGTGTGTGCGTGTGTGCATATGCTTTGTTAGTGTGTGTGTGTGTGTGTGTGTGTGTGTGTGCATATGTTTTGTTAATGTGTGTGTGTGTGTGGGTGCTGTCTCTGCCCCCCCCTTCAAGTGGTCCTCATCTGCTTGGGGGGTGTACTCCCCACTGGGCCAGTGATGAGGTCACATGTCATAGGAGCACAGAGGACGGTGGGTACTGGGTCACATGCGCAGTATCAAACCTGAGTAAATATAGTGTGTGTGTGTGTGTGTGTGTGTGTGTGTACACTGGCCTGGAGAAGATGATCACTATGTGTGTGTGCGTTTGTGTTTGTAGCGTATAGGTTTAGTGTTTGCCCTTGCTCCTCAAAGCAAGTAAATATTGTTAGTGTATGTGCACCAGTGTAAACTGGGGTGTAACTGTGTGAGCATTTGTAACGCCTGGAGCGGTCATATGCCTGCATGCCATCACAGGATACCTTTAAAGAGGCTCCCATGCATGATTAGATCAGTCACGCAAGTCACAAGAGTGCTAACACGTCCATCGCCTCTGTGGTTTACTCCTGAAACTTTCAGGGCTCACAAATATTTGACTTGGGCCGTTTAGCACTTAAAGCTACTTGCGTAGCTACACACACACACACAGACACACATGTACACACATGCATACACATGCATATACATGTACACACACGCGTGCGCACGCATACACACACACAGACACAGTAAATTTGGGGATTCTCCACCTGGCCAGTAACCTCACGTCCACTGCACTGCTGTGTCCTTTGTGTATGTTGGTTGGCTGGGAGGAGAGAACAGACCTGGTGCAGGTCAGTCGTTTGGGCCCAGTGTGGAGAGAGCAGACCTGGTGCAGGTCAGTCGTTTGGGCCCAGTGTGGAGAGCAGACTTGGTGCAGGTCAGTCGTTTGGGCCCAGTGTGGAGAGCAGACCTGGTGCAGGTCAGTCGTTTGGGCCCAGTGTGGAGAGCAGGCCTGGTGCAGGTCAGTCGTTTGGGCCCAGTGTGGGAGCTTGGGCCCAGACCTGGAGCAGGTGGGTGCAGGCCCAGTGTGGAGACAAGGCCTGGTGCAGGTCAGTCGTTTGGGCCCAGTGTGGAGACAAGGCCTGGTGCAGGTCAGTCGTTTGGGCCCAGTGTGGAGACAAGGGCTGGTGCAGGTCAGTCGTTTGGGCCCAGTGTGGAGACCAGGCCTGGTGCAGGTCAGTCGTTTGGGCCCAGTGTGGAGACGAGGCCTGGTGCAGGTCAGTCGTTTGGGCCCAGTGTGGAGACGAGGCCTGGTGCAGGTCAGTCGTTTGGGCCCAGTGTGGAGACGAGGCCTGGTGCAGGTCAGTCGTTTGGGCCCAGTGTGGAGACGAGGCCTGGTGCAGCTCTCTCTCTCTCTCTCTCTCTCTCTCTCTCTCTCTCTCTCTCTCTCTCTGTAAACAGTATATAGAAATATATATTCAATATATTGGATTCATATAGTGCTTCTCATCAGATCCCAAAGCACTTCACATGTGGACTGCTGTGGAACGTCTCTCTCTTTCTGTGTCTTTCTTGTCTGCAGCTTTGTT
The DNA here is from genome assembly GCF_017589495.1 of Alosa alosa. Classification (NCBI taxonomy): domain Eukaryota; kingdom Metazoa; phylum Chordata; class Actinopteri; order Clupeiformes; family Clupeidae; genus Alosa; species Alosa alosa. The sequence continues at coordinate 31,813,843 of NC_063189.1, read as the reverse complement.
CAGCCTTCTCATCGGCTGGCTTTCCTTTACTTTCATGCTCTATTTCTCCCTCCCTCGCTCTCTGTTCTCTCTCCCTTCACTGCGTCTCTCTCTCTTTCTCTCTCTCTCTCTCTCTCTGAGTCACGTGCAGAAAATGAAAATGAGCTTTGATGGAGCAGGTTTCCGTTTGCAGTCAAACTAGTCTCAGTGCTGAGGGAGCTGATGGAGCTTCAGGCCAAATGCATGATGGAAGCTGCCAGGAAAACAGGGTCTGGGTGAGAGGCAGCCCTTACGCAACTCTCCTCAGCAGTGCGGTCTGGGTGAGGACTGCACACAGCATTGCTGGCCTCAAATGGACAGCACCAGTATGTCTTTAACCTGCCTTGAGGAACTTGCTCATGTGCACAGTTGTACACTTGTACTTGCACACATTGTAAGGAGGGTTTGGAACATGCAGGAGTGAATGAAAAAGAAGTCTTTTTACAACACTGTGTGATCACAAGCAAGCACCAGAGCGACATTTGTGAACAAACACCACTGTGTGTGTGTGTGTGTGTGTGTGTGTGTGTGTGTGTGTGTGAGCTCTGAGAAATCTGGGAATTCTATGTGTATGACATATATTGCAACAGACTGAATGTGTTTAGCCGTTCCTATGTGAGAATGTAATGTTTTGGTGCTGGCTCCCAGGCCAGTGTTATGTGATTTGTGCACTCTGTAGTGGAACTTCATGTTTGGCTTGCCTTGCCTACATCGCTTCATCAGGATTTAGTGAGGAAGGCTGACGTCATCCTTTTTCAGTGAAATTAAAACATCAGTCTCTCTCTCTCTCTCTCTCTCTCTGTCTCTTCCTCTCTCTTTTTCTCTCTCTCTCCCACACACCTCAGACACACATTGCGAGTGTGTTTGGATTTTAAACGATTAGCCATTTCCACCTTGGCCTCCGCTAGCTTGTTCTACGTCTGTCTACATTTTTTTTCATAATGGTCCTTTTTTTTCATAATGGTCCTTTTTTTCATAATGGTCCTTTCCAACCTTGTCTGTACACTCATAAAGTGCAGCTTGTTAAAGTGATGTGATTTTCTCTCTCTCCTCTCTCTCTCTCTCTCTCTCTCTCTCCTCCCTCCTGAGCTCGCTGGTCGGCCAGGGCCGCCACACAAACAGCCCGAGCAGAGAGGAAGAACTGGATTGTGGTTTGGCATGCAGAGATCGTATCTGTTCCTCCCCAGGGGGAAGCCGCTGCATTTTGGAAACAGCTGATCTGGGTACAGTTTCCCTGCGTCCTCCCCGATCCTGACGTCAGCTGCCTGGCTGAACATAGGCAGCAGACCCAGTCTGAACCGAGTTTTTTTTTTTTTTTTTTTTTTTTTTCTCTCTTTTCTGTTTGGCTGGCTTGGCCCATTCCTTCCTTAGATGGAATGTGGCGAAGGATCCCTCCCACGGCAGTATGTAAATGGTTGTAAATAAGTCCTGTTGCCAACGGCCCTCTTTGTGGGATTGTAAATCTGTACCTGTCTGGATTAGCTGGGCTTCCCTCCCTATGGTCACTTTTAATCCACCCGAACAACATGGACTGACCACTGAACTGAACGGTCACCACCAAATGAACAACATGTTCACTGGTATCTTAGAGAAGCCAACGATTCCAGTGTCAACCGACTTCAGTTCTGGTGTTGTCAGTGGCAACAAGCAACAAAATATGGGGGAGGGAAGCAGGCAGTGGCCAGCCATTGTGCATGGGCTTTGGACAAGCACACTGTTCCCAGAACAGCAGCTGGAGGCTTCCGCCTCGGCCCTTGCAGCAGCCCGCAGATAAAGATCAGTATGCGCTGGTGTTTAGATGGTGTAAGCCGATCCGGATGAGCCAGGGGTCCACACGCATGAGAGGACATGTTTGGGTTGCGCTGTCTGCGAGCTAGGCCGCGGTGGCCTTTGGAGACTGCTCTGAGATCAGCTCTGGCTGCTCGGCTTGATGCTTTTTGAAGCTTATGACCTGACCCCGGCCTGGAGCATCACTCTGTGCTGGAACAACGCTACGAGTGAGATCAGACATTTCCAAGGCTTAGTCACCCTTCACACTTCATTGCTATCTGGCCTTCACCGTTGGGTGTGTGTGTGTCCGTGTGTGTCTGTGTGTGTCTGTATATGCATTAGTGAGTGTGTGCATGTGAATGCTGTGTGAAACCTTCATCTTGTGTGTCTATGTGTGTGTGAGAGAAAGAGAGAGACAGAAAGAGAGTTTTTTTCTTTCCGTTTTTTTTTTCTAGGCCTGAGCTCAAGCATGGAACGTTTACTGAAAGTATTTTCTTTTCTGCCCGTTGGTTAAATGGCAGAGTTCTTGTGTTTTTTTAAAAGCCCCGCTGCCCCAATCTTCACCCCTCGCTATTTTATTTATTTTTTTGTCAGGCAAGGCCGGGAAACAAAACAAAAATAAATAAATGTGTTCTCCAGCGCCATAATAAGAGGCGATCCAGTCCCGCATGTGCGTCAGAGTGAAATTACACCAGGGCGGTGCTTCCTCGCGCTCTCTCATCTGCTAGAGATAGTGTGGTTTATCTGAGTATTTTAAGTCTGGGGTTAGGAGGAGAGTGTCATTTTAAAGTGGAAAAAAATGAATCAACATTTCAGTTAGAGAGAAAAAAGCAAGAGAGAGAGAGAGTAAGATAGTAAAAGGCCAAGTTTAAGTGTGCCTGGCCGGCTTGAAGTATTTGTGGCTCATAGACATGTTGAAGGTAATCTAAGGGAAAGTGATATAGTGTGCTGGGATATTTCTCTTGTCGCCGGGCTGATCGGATGGGATTAGGGCTACTGGCGGAAACCTGTCTGACCGGTGGAGTGGCGTGGCTTCATCCAGGAACTCTCCTCGTGCTTGCTGCCATGGCGACACCAGCCTTCGGGTGCCTTCCTGTCTTGTGACAATTATGGTCTATGTGTGCAAACACCGGGACTGTCAGGAGAGAGACGGCAGTGTTTTGTCACACATGCATACACACACATGCGCACACACACACACACACACACACACACACACACACACACACACACACATGCACACACACACACACACACACACACACACACACACACACACACACACACACACACATGCACGCACACTGCAGGTGGATGGGAAAGACAGGCCAGTAGAGCTGAGGATATCCCCCCTCTGTCCTTGAAAACACTTTTTTTTGTCCTTTCAATTAATCATACCTGCGTTGACATCCTTTCCTGCCTCTCCACCAAAATATATGTAAAAAAAACAGAGCTTTCTTAGTGTGTTTCTTAGTTAACACTGACTCTTGGTCTTGCTGGCTTTTTTATTCTCAGTCATTTCTTGCTCTCTTGCTGTGTGTGTGTGTGTGTGATGTAGCAGATCATTCCTGCCGTGTTTGGGTGAACCACCCAGCTTGGTCATCCACATACGATGCACATACACACAAACAGACACACATATGCATGTACATCATTAGACTAAACAATCCCCCCTACACACACATGTGTCTGTGTGTGTCCCTGAGGAGCCACACATGTCCCTAGTTCTTCCACCAGAGGCTCACGGTTGGACTCGGAGGGCCCAGACAGTGCAGCTGTGCAGTGGATCACTCCATGTTCTGAGCTGTGGGACTCCGCTGATGTCTCAATCAGACATGCATGCTTTTGTTTGTTCTTGATTTTGCACACACACACACACACATACACACACCACAGGCCCAGCTGCGCATACACACACACAAACACACACACACGCATACATGCACACACGCACACACACACACACACCACAGGCCCAGCTGCACACACACCCCGTCACACACACACACACAGTAGGCACAGAGATGATCCAATCGGCCTCTGGTACTTTGTGAGAGTTGAAAGCTCCGAGTCCTAGATAGCGGGAGGGAGAGAGGTCTGTTAGCTGATTAGCCCTGCTTCTTATTCTAGAGGCCTTTTACGTTGGAAGTCATTTTGGGGTTAATCCCCTCACTCTAAATTTGAGGTAAACTTTCTGCTGACTGGTACCCCATGGTACTTATCGCAAAGAGTAGGCCGTTCCCTGGTGTCCTGGCTAAATTCCCAACCTGGCTCATTCAATCTGGCCCCTTAACCATCCACCAGTGTAATTGGCTAATTCATTCATTCCCTCAAAGCTGTGTGTGGTGAGTTCTGGCACATAATGGCTGCCGTGCATCACCCAGGTGGGCACTACACATTGGTGGTGGTCAGTGAGGTTCCCCCTTCACTGGAAAGGCGCTGTGGGTGCATTGATAAAGCACTATATAAAGGAAAAGCGCTTTGGGTGCTTTCATAAAGCACTATATAAAGGGAATGTGATGTTGTTGTTGATTTCAGTCACTAGAAGACTCCCTTCTCATGAGATTATGATCTTGCAATCATTCAACTGTAACACCTCACAGACTAATTTAGCAATTTTGTTCATTTCAGTAGGTCCAGTCAAAAAAAAAAAAAAAAAAAAGCAGTCAGGCTTCAAACAAATATAAGTGTAAATTTGGATGTGCGGTTCTCTTAAGGATTCAGATTGTTTGTCCTTTAGGGGAGTCATGCTGCAGGAAACTGCTGGTTGGTTTTGGAGACGTCAATGTGACTAGGAACGTACCAGGCTTTCTTCTGCCTGTTATGACCATAGAAAGGAAATGGTCGTACAAGCTTGAGCTCATTAAAAAAGCACATGGACTGCTCTCATTTATTACATTTAACTGCTCTCCCCTCCTGTTCACATCACACTGCCCATAGCAACCTCAGTCTGTACATTTAAATATCAAAAATAAAAGCACAACCACAGAATTAGTTAAAAAAAGCTTTTTTTCCCCTCTATGGTTTTCTGAGCATGTGAGTATGTATGTCATGACAATGAGCCAATGATTTTTTTTTTTTCAATAAAAAATGTTTCCAAACAGATTTTATAAAAACATCTCGGGGAACGTTAATGCATTTATGTGTAAGAGTTATGTAAAAGATAGGAGAGACCGAGAGGGAGAGCGAGAGGAGTTGGCCTGTGCAGTGCTGACCCCAATGGTCCCCTCTCCTTGGACCTCAGGAGCCAAGTGTGGACCCCAAGGGAAGAGTGCCGCAGATGCTTGTGGTTGATTAGTGCAGGGGCTAGATATGAGGCCTGACCTTTCTCCCTGAAGGGACCGCGCTCACCTAAGGTCACCTCCTAGCAACCAATTATCTCTTTCCGCTTTCGTCCAAGGAACATTTGAAACGGTCTAACAAGTGATAGAGGGTGGTCTTCAATACGAGATCTCAAGCACTAGCATGTGTATATACAGTATATATATATAGTTGTGCTCATAAGTTTACATACCCTGTACATACACATGCTAAAGTTGACTAAAAAGAGGAATAAAAAAAAAATCTTTTGAATATTCCTCTTTTTAGCCAACTTTAGCATGTGTATGTAAACTTATGAGCACTTGGTGATTGGAACACTTGGAGCTGCGCACATGCATGCGTGTGTGTGTGTGTGCGCGTGCATGTGTGCATATCATGCACACACCTGTGAGTTTGTCTGTTGTCACGGGCAGATGACATATTGTTGCACAGCACAGCTGTCATTAGATGCCGTGTCCTGGCGGCAGCTGTGGACGTTGCATCAATCTTCACAGCCCCGTTTCCTTGCCGCGCCTTGGACAGACGTGGAAACTGACCCTGGGCCTGCCCTTCCTGTCTGTTCTGGGGGCCTGATGTGTTTAAACCCAGTGCTTTTGGTGGGTCCTCATCGGGAATGTGTTTGACATTCCTGGCGCTGAGGAGAGGAAGAGCCCTGTTGATGTTTGGCTGTCAGATGTAATTTGGTGTGGGCTGGCAGAGCCGGCTCCGAGTCCAGCCAGCCCCCGAGGACGGGATGGTTCTAGAAGACGCGCGCTGACCAGAGTCCAACCGCTGTTCCAGCTGCAACTGATTTGTTGTCTTTTTGGATCGTGTTTCTGTAAGCATGCATGAAGACTGCTATCAACATTGCGTGTGTGCTTTAGGGTCTGTGTGCGTGTGTGTGTGTGGGGGTGTCTAACGCATAAACCCTCACTGGTTTCATTTCTCAATGTAGAAGCAAAGGAAATTCATATTTAGACTAAAATCATTCGTCATCAAATGCTCTCCCTGTTGAACTAGACTTTTCCACTTTCTGCTGTAAGAACCTCTGCATGTCCACAGTTGTTATGGGCAATAGGGAAAAAAAAGAGTGTTTGACTCTGTCGTTATATCTTACTGATTTCATTGGTTTTGTTTCCTTAACTGCGGAGACTTTGGTTAACCCTTGTCCCACATATTCCATCCTCGTCTCTGTTGCCCTGGTGCTGCACTTTGACCTCAGGAAGCCCTGGAAAATCCATAGGGGGGGGGGGGGTTACTAAAGGATGTCGAGTGGATGTCCCAGGATTTGTCCATATGTAGAGTGTGTGTATAGGGGTGTGTGTGCTTGTGGATAAACCAGGAAGCCTGTTTTGGTTTGATGGTTGAGGAGTGGGTTTGTTTGAAGGAAACCATATTGGATACCACTGGGCATTTTCATTCTGTGCATTTGAACTGCCAGGTCACAGACTGCTAAGACCCAAATGACTCCTGTGAGCTATCTTGTACTGGAGGGGGGGGGGGTGGTGGGTGATCCTCCAGCACTCCTCTATCCTTCCATTCCTCTCCCCCTTACTGACAGCTGACCAAATCTACACCACCACTTTTTTATTTATTTTTTTTCTGTTTTCTGGTCAGGACTGTGCACAGGATGCATGGCTGTCCTTGCAGGTGTTGGTGGCCTGCTCACGTTGCTGTGTGTGTGTCTTGCTTTGCTCCTCCAGGTGGCGGAGGGAAGAGGAACGGCCGGAGCAAGAAATGGAAGGAGATGCTGAAGCTGCCGCACATCAGCGTGTGCGAGGAGCTGCGGGGCACCATCGGTGAGTACGAGCGAGAGCGAGAGAGTGTGTGGCTCTGCAGGCAGCGTGGCCGACCGACCGTGTGGCTTTCGGGATGAGAAGAGGGAGAGAGTGTCTGGTATTTGGTTAGCTTGCGCAAAAAGCCAGATGTTTAGACAGGCACTCTGGTGTTTGTGGTTTATGTTGGGTTCTTGTGTGTGTGTGTGTTTGTGTTTGTGTGTGACTCTGTGTGTGTATGTGTCTGTATGTGGTTTGTGTGTGTGCTCGCTGTATAGATCATGGCAGAAGCAGTGTGTGGTTGAAGGTTAGCGGTCACAATTCTAAACCCCATTCATCAGGGATCCCCAACAAGTTGTCGGCGCGGTGCAGCGCAGCGCAGCGTAGTGTGGTGTGGTGTGTGTGGTGCAGTGTGGTGTGGTGAGGCTAGCTGAATGGAGCCCGCTGACCTTGCTCCAGCATTCCTCCAGCATCAGATCAGATCCGCCCAGCACGTGAGGTAGAGGCTCCCGTCTCTGGCGAGGGCACAGCGGGTACTGAGGGTACGATTCAGAAGAAACCGATGTGGAAAACGGGAGCAAGGAATGACTCAGCCTGCGAAAAATGTGAAATATGATAATAAACGTAGATTCACAAACATGCACGAGGTTGGTGGTTTTTAAGCATAGCGTACTTCTACACGTGAGCGGGCATAACAGGACTCAAGAAGGACAAGGACGACTGAGGGACCATACTGACCTGAGGGACCCTTCCCACACAGGTCTAAGGGGGGGCTCGGGATGTGTCCTCCCATATGAACTGGGTTTTTCTGCAGAAGGTTCCCTCCCCTCCCATATGAACTGGGTTCCTCTGCAAAAGGTTCCCTCCCCTCCCATATGAACTGGGTTCCTCTGCAAAAGGTTCCCTCCTCTGGAAAGGATGTTCTGCCTGGGGGAGGGGGGTGGATCTGGCCTCTGTAAAGCTCCTTGAGACCATTTCAGTGGCTAGAGGCACTATATAAATACAATTAGATTGAATTGAATAAAGGTCATGGTAGCAAAACGTAGCTGTCTCTGCCCAGTGCCCAGGCGACAGCTTTCCATGTGTGTGTGTGTGTATGTCTGTGTGAATGTCATATCGATTGTGTCTTGGTGTGTATTTGCATGGGTGCATTATAATGTTGCATTTTACTGTGCGTGTGTGAGTGTGTGCGCGTGTGGGTTTTGTGTGTGCGTTGAGTCAGGGAGGAAGTGCAAGCCGGAGTTCCTTCCTGTGAGTGCCTCTCCCTACCCAGCGTGTACCCCACCCCTGCAGCCTCACAGCAGGGAGGAAACCAGCCTCAGTGCCCTGCTCCGCCATTGTCTCACTGGCTAGGCTCTGTCCCGATGTGTCTGTGCCTGTGTCTGTGCCTGTGTCTGTGTCTGTGTCTCTGTTTGTGTCTGCGCTCATGTTTCATTGTTTTTACATTACATTACATTATTTCATTACATTTGGCTGACACATTTTTAGCCAAAGCGACTAACAACATGGTAAACAGTTTAAGTTTTAAAGCAATTCTCAACAATTTTAGGACAATTTAAAAAAAACGGTAGAGTACAGTAAGAATAAGTGTATCAGTGAGTGCTGTTTTTAACAGTTACGTGTCAGTTCAAGACGGCTGGTAAGTGCTAGGATCGGCAAGACTTGTTGTAAGTGGTGCTATGAGAGGAGATGTTCTCTAAAGAGCTGGGTCTTCAGGAGTTTTTTGAAAATGGAGAGGGATGTCCCTGCCCTTGTAGGAACTGGCAGTGTGTTCCACCAACGAGGAACAACAGATGAGAAAAGTTTGGATTGGCCTGAGCGTACAGGTGGTAGAGCTAGACGTCGTTCGTCTGAGGAGCGCAGCGGTCTGGAGGTAGCGTATGTCTGTATGAGGGCATTCAAGTAGGCAGGAGCAGAACCGGAGACTACTTTGTAGGCAAGCGTTAGAGCCTTGAATTTGATGCCGCCATAGGTAGCCAGTGTAGCTGGATGAGCAGCGGGGTAACATGTGCCTTTTTGGGTTGGTTGTAGACCAGGCGCGCCGCCGCGTTCTGGATCATCTGAAGTGGTTTCACTGCGCAGGCTGGGAGACCTGACAGGAGGGCGTTGCAGTAGTCGAGTCGTGAGATGAATATTGCCTGAACCAGAAGTTGGGTAGCATATTGAATCAAGTAAGTCCTGATTTTCCGAATGTTGTAGAGTGCGAAACGGCATGACCGTGCGACTGAGGCAACATGATCTGAGAAGTTTAGTTGATTTAGTTGATCCTAGATTTCTTGCAGTCCTGGTAGGTGAAACAGACAGGGAGTCAAATTTGATGTTGATGTCGTGGTGTATGGTAGGTTTAGCTGGGAGGACCAGCAGTTCAGTCTTTGAGAGGTTCAGCTGGAGGTGGTGTGCCTTCATCCATGTAGCTATATCTGAGAGGCAATCCAAGATCCGTGCATCAGGTGGAAAGGACAGATAGAGCTGTGTGTCGTCTGCATAGCAGTGGTATGAGAAGCCATGCGAACGGATAATCTGTGTGTGTATAGCATTCTTATGTCTGTGTGGGTCTGTGTGTGTGTGTGTGTATATGTGTATCTGTGTGTATGTGTCTGTATCTGTGTCTTTGTCTGTGTCTGGTGTTGTGTAGACATGTATTGAGAGAGATAATCCCTTGTCTTGCCCATATTTTAGTGTATGTATGTGTGTGTGTGTGTGTGAGTCTGTCTGCCCGTCTGTCTGAGTGTCTTTATATAGAATCATGGTGTGTGTGTAGTGTACACTGGTGTGTGTGTGTAGTGTATGATCAGTGGTGTGTAGTGTACACATGTGTATGTGTGTGTAGTGTACATGTATGATCAGTGGTGTGTAGTGTACATGTGTGTGTGTGTGTGTGTAGTGTATGATCAGTGGTGTATAGTGTACATTGGTGTACCTTTGTGTGTTCATGACTGTATGCGCATGACAAGTATGCACATGACTGATTGCACATCTTTCGTTCTGTTTGGTTGTATACCGAGTGTGTGTGTGTGTGTGCATGCCTACATGCACATGCTCATGCACATGCTCATGCCCTCCGTGTGAGTCTCGCCACAGCTGTGGGGCTCATTGGTGCACTATGAGACAGATGTTGTTTTGCAGTCAGGTCCAAATGTGTCTCCGCTCAAAACACCAGTCCTGCTACATACCTTTTCTGACGTTAACGTTAACCACTGCCACAACAGCAGCAGCAACAACAACAGCAGCAAACAAGGAAATCCCTCAAAGCCCCCCCCCCCCCCACCTAACTCTCTCCCTCTCTCACACACAAGCGCGCACACACACACACAAGCGCGCACACACAACCACACACACACACAACCATACACACACACACACAATCACACGGAACCTCCATCTGCCTTCCAGCCGCCCGTACATTAAGTGCATTTGCTGGAGGTTGTGGTGGGGGAGTTGCGGTGCCTTCCTGTAGGAAGGGGCTGATTGCATTAGTGCTGTGGCAGACCGGTAGTCTCCTGTGTGCATGTGTTGAGTGGGCCCCGGCCTTATTGATGCGCCTGTCAGGCCGCGCGGATGTGCACGTCCCTCCACCGCGCATTACTGTAAAGCAGGCAGCGCGGATGGCAGTGGGTGGCACGGCGTGGCGCGACGTGCCATGGTCCGGCGCGTCTCTGAGGCTCACGGAGAGATAGCCTCTCAGTCGACGTGTGAATCACTGCTTGTTCCTCTCCTTGGCCACAAACCCCGCATGTGATTTGTCAGGGTCTAATGGCACGAGTGGGCGGCGGTGGCAGCGCGTGCTTCACAGTCTCATGTTGACACAACTCTCTAAAGCTGCAGCTGACCATCATTTTCCAGGTCGATCAATCTGTCGATTATTTTCGACAGATTGATCGACGAGTACATGTTTAATCGATAAAATGCCATGACATGGTCAAAACATTTTGATGATTGTTTCCCAAAACTCAATAATATGTCCTCAAATTCCGTGCTTAGTCCAGAGTCCTGCACGGGTCCATTTTTTTTAGACCCGCCCCCGCCCGCACCCGAGAAGTTCAGCACCAGATCTGAGCCATCACCTGTGGTGATATTAAAATTAAATCCGCACCCGCCTGGACCCGTTAATATTTTGCCCGTTACCCGACCCGAGCCCGCGATAAATCACACACAAGCTAAAATCATTCAAATGAATGTGCTTTATTTTTTTTCTCTCGACAATTGAAACCGAGGGCCTAAAGGGCCGACCTTTTTTTTTACATTTTGCGTCAGGGATAAACCTTACAACAACGACACAGCCCAAACCTTGCTGCATCAGAATATTATTCTACATAAAATGGACCTGTTAATGAAACAAAGAGAACAAGAAAAAAACAACCTGAGCCTGCCACTAGCCAACTTTACCTTGACTTCATCCATTTGTACTCTTGCCTAAGAGTTGGACTCATCCTTGCACTCCAACTACCAGGCGGTTATATTGTTTAATGTTTTCACACATAGATGCATCAAGCAAATAATTCAAAAGTCGCAGTACTGATGTGATGGGTCAAGTGTCGTATCGTTGACTAAAACACATATTTGCGATGTGGTAATGGTAATTTAGATATACAAATATTTCACATATTTTTCAATGATGTTTTATTTCTATACTGTTTTAGTTCTCATCGTATCCGCCCGCAAGGAGTTCTTTTCCTGCCCGCATACCCGCCCGTACATTTTAGGGACGCCATAATTTACCCGTTTTAGCAACTTTTCTGCGGGTACCCATCGGGTACCCGCGGATACCCGACCCGTTGCAGGACTCTGGCTTAGTCTACCAAATATATTTAGTTTTTAGCCATAAAGGAGAATAGGTAGTTTCGTTACACTCCAGTTGCTTCCACAAACTGATCAACAATTAATTTAATTGTTGACAATTAATCTACTTTTAGATCAATTGTTGCAGCAGTACAGCTTTCACATTTGTGGAGACACCAAGCTTATCACCCAGTGTCTCCACATCATCTATAACGTCGAAAGCTGCCTGAGGTTTGCAGTCAATCTGCTGTGAAATGAGCCAGACAGTCCACGATGGTGTGTCCAGTGTCATGGTGTTGACAGACGTTGTTAATGCACGTTGCACATGTTCTTATAACATTGACTGTGGCACTTGATTAGTAACACACAGTGTCTTGGGAGATGTGAATACACATAGCCTGTGTGTGTGTGTGTGTGTCTGTCATCCTAATGAGAGTAGTTTTGCAGCATGGTTTTGCAGCACAGTGGCTGTTGGCTCATTTTAAAAATGTCTTTTTGAAGTGGCATTGGGAGGCGTTTGTTAATATGCTACATTTAACTATTGACAACTGAAGAGGGACTTGAACCATGACACTGCAGTGTTCCCACAGCACATGTTTTCACAGCATGAAACAAACTTTGAGGAGGGAAAAACAATATGATGGGGGCAGTGAGAAATGCGCCTGGGTAGAAGAAGAAAGAGATGATGATGATGATGGATGATGGAAGGTTATGAAAAGGACATTTGTGAACGAACCTTTCAAGTAATTCAGTTCATAATACCATTCACTATGTCTGATCTGAGCTGAAAACTCTGTTTAAAACTCCTGTTCCACACAAAACTGTCCATGGCAGTAGAATGTAGGCCTAGTGTAGTCTAATCTACGTCATTGTACAGTATCTGTAGGGTATAGGACTTGTGTAGAATATAATGCATTGCCATCCTTCTATTCGTACTGTTCTGTTTTTATTACTTTACTCTCTTTATGTTTTTTATTTTTTATTCTTATATGTTAAGTGAGTGTTGTACTTTGAGAGCACCGATTAACCAGAGTCAAATTCCTTGGCCAATAAAGCTGATTCTGATTCTGATTCTAAGGTCAGGTCATGCAAATCCAAGGTCCAGAATGGAAATGCCAGTGACTTCCTCAGCCCAACCTCTTGGTGATCATTTACAAGAGAACTCTACACAGAGACTCTACACAGATCTAAGAGAGGCTGAGAAAGCTCTCTTATTTCTCCTACACCTCAGGAAAGAGACTGCACCTCATCTCCCTCTCTCCTCAATCCCTCCCATACAGGGAGCAGAGCTCTATGCCAACCACGGTCATGTTTACCATCACATCTCCCTCTCTCAACTGTCACTTCTCCTCTTTTTTCCTCTCTTCATATTTTCTCTGCAGACATACCCTACCTCTCTCTCTCTCTCTCTCTCTCTCTCTCTCTCTCTCTCTCTCTCTCTCTCTCTCTGTCTCTCTCTCTCCACTCTCTCACACACACACACACACACACACACACACAGAGAGAGAGAGAGACTTTGTTCTCTTTGAACTTGCCGGGTTGTTGTTCCAAGAAAGGAATTGGAGACTGGCTGACTGACTTAAGTCTTCGCCAGAAGAGGATGATGATGATGATGGAATGCCATACTTAAGAATCACGTTGCAAAAATGTAGGCGCCGGGATAGCAGTGCCGGCCGGCCTCGAGGTCACTGACCCCGCATACTCTTCTCTCGTCTCATTTCATTTACTCTGTCTTCAGTGAGTGACCAGTGAGCCTAGCAGTCGTGCAGTCTCAGGAAAAGCAGCATTTTGACCAGCGCTGCCGAGTTCAAGCCCAGAAACACTGAGGCACTGCTAATGCTGCTGTTTGCCAGTCATGCTCACCAGATGGTGTCGTGACCTTTGAAAGTATTTTATGTAAATATTTGTCTCAATTTTTTTTATGAAGTTTAAACAAGAGCAGATCCCTGGGCAAAGCTCCCGGGTATTGAACGCTGACACTATGTTTGTCTCCTGCTCGCCTACAAGGTCGCTGTCAGTTTTGCAGTATAGCTACCCTATATCTACCACCCCCCACCCACCCAACCAAAATTCCCAGACCAGGGATAGGGTTGGTGCTTGGTGATCTCGAAGTGGTATTGTATTCATTATGTTGTATTTGTTGCGTACAGGGTAGAATACAGGGATCTCCTCTTCACTGATAGCAGGTGAATGGCCAGTTTGGTGCTTTAGTGGGTGTATCAGGATTGGATGGGTGGGCATGGATCAGGCGTTACAAGGCTCATCTCGCCCAGGGAACTCGTTTAACCATCAGACATCTGCCAGCACACCAGTCAGATCACTTAGCCATCACATTACGGAATTGGTTCAGGAAAAGTATCAAAGTACGGCACACTTTGCGATCATGTGTATGTGATGCACATGATATTAGCGTCTGTTTCCTGTCTGAGGTAAGTGCAGGGTTGCAGCGGAGAGCAGTGTCTGTTTCTGCAGGGGTCAGGTTCCAGAGCCGGCTCCATTTCCTCCTCTCTCCTGCCCGCTGCTCGCCAGAGCTACAGTTCCAGACCAGTGCACGGCTGGAGTGAAGCCATACACACACACACACACACACACACACACACACACACACACACACACACACACCCCTCTCCTAATGTCATTGTCTGCCGGTCCGAATGTAAACCATTTGAATCCCATTTCCCTCATAAGAGACAGGAGACCCAGGATGTGCTCCATCAGTAGCTGATAGCATCTTGGACACACACACACACACACACACACACACACACACACACACACACAGCTCACTGTTAAGCTTTCATATACATGCACAGAAGCTGTAGGGACGTCTCTCCCACCCTTTCAGGGCTAACTATGTGTTGTGGTAGGGTAGGGGCTTTAGAGGTCCCAGTCCAAATATGCTTCTCTGCGCTATCTGCCACGTAATGCGAGCAGGCCCCAGGCCGACGTGTGTTCTCCCCCCGGCTCTCTGTTATTCTTTCATTAGCAGTGTGAATGTCTGCCACTTTGAAAACAAAACAGGCAAAATATGCTGACACACAGAGTAAGTGCTCGACTTCACCGTAAAGGTTCCCATGCATCGTTCCCATATGTATCAGTTTCAACACACACACACACACACACACACACACACACACACACACACACACACACACACACACAGAGAGAGAGAGACTGTAGAGCAGGAGTAAAATGAAAGAGCTGATGTGGAATGTGGATGTATGATCTAACGGCCTGGCCTACCACCTCCACTGCGTCTGTCCTCTCTCTGCCCAGCGCTATTCAGATGATCTGTGTCTGTCTTACTACTTCTGAGAGCTGGGATTGGCAAACAGTGGCCATTAATCACATGAAAAGACAGTTGTGAGATATGTGGTGAGGTGTGCTACTGATGGACTTTCTCCCTCTCTGTCTTTCTCTCCTTCCAGAAAGGGATTACAGTAGCTTGTGTGAGAAGCAGCCAATAGGAAGACTGCTCTTCCGCCAGTACTGCGACACCCGACTGGAGCTGAAACGCTGCATCGAGTTCCACGATGCTGTGGTGAGCTTCATTTCTCTCTCTCTCTCTCTTTCTCTTTTCTCTCTCTATCCTCCCAGTCTCTCTCTCCCCTTGAGTGTTTTGTCTAAGTTTTATGCTCATTCATTTGTCTTGTTTAGAATGTGTCTTAAAATGCGGCTCTTTCTAGCTTGCACTGCTCCTCTTGATTCCTTGATTATGTTTTTTCTTCTCCTTCATCGTCTTTTTCTTCTTCATCCTCCTCTCCTCCTCCTACCCCACTCTGTCCTGGCCCTTGCTGGGTCCGTTTCCTGTACTGGTTCCCTGGAGGAAAATGGATTTGCGTCTGGACCCTGGCCCAGAGGCCTTCCAGAGAGCCCCCTCCCTTATTCTCCTCCACATATGTGCACTCTCTTTCTCTCTCCTTCTCTCTCTCTCTCTCTCTCTCCCTCACTTACTCTCACACTCACACACACACACACACACACACACACACACACACACACACACACACACACACACACACACACACGCCCTGCCCAAGGGGACAGCCCCCTCCTGGCCCAAGTGCTCTCCATTATGTCAAACCCACGTCAGAGTCCGAGGCCCCTGGAGGTGTCCGCACTAGGAAAATAAAATCGGCTGAGAAAGAGGAGAGCTTGTTTAATGAAACACACATTACTCAAGACCGTCACTTTGCTCCCTCTCTCGCTCTCTCTCCCTCCCTCCCTCTCTCTCTCTCTCTCTCTCTCTCTCTCCCTCTCCCTCTCTTCCTCACTCTCACAAAAATGTATGCATACTGACAGTCCCAAAGACAGGCCACATGCATGTGTAAATCCATACTTTTGGTGTGCATAGAGATCAGATTTTTTTTTCTGCCCCCAAAAAAAAAATGTGTTGAGAGCAGGCTGTTGATGTTTAGACTCTCTAATGTGACTATAGCCTCACTCGGTGTTGAGCCTCGCCAACATCCACAACATCTGCTGAAATGGAGTGTGGCGTTCTCCACGCCAACAGCCAGAGCTGGGAAGAGTCGCTGCTCAGTATGCAAAACAAAGAAGAGAACCTTTTGGTTGGTGAGATCAACCAATGAGATCTTGATATCTTGTTTAATAAGCTGGAGCTCTGCTGTTCATCCCTGCAATGCTGTAGGTCTAAGAAAGAAATACTTTTTTTTTTTTCAGAAATGTTATGGAGTGAAGTCCCTGGGGGAAAGGATGCTTTTTTGTATTTTCAATTATTACTTGCAAGCTTTCTCTTTTGTTTGCCATCTCTACATTTATAATTTGACTGTCAGACCTTGGCGAGGTTCAGTTTGAGATCGAGTTATGATGGCTTCATCTTTATTTCTCTCGTTCTCATTGTCTCTTGCACTTTCTCCTTTTTTTTCATCATTTTTCCATCAACTTGCAATGGCCTAGTGACCACCTCCTCAAACCTATAGTATAATACTGTGCCCACAATAACAGTACCAATGAGGAAGAGAAAGAGAGGAACACAGTAAAAGAAGAAGAATTAACAGGAGAGAGAGAGAGAGAAAGAGGGAAATAGAGATTAAATAGATAAATAAGAGAAGATATATCTGTCTAAATCGTTTATACGCATAAAGCTAATGGAGATGTCCAAGAGATTACATGAGGACCTCATGGAGAGATGACTGGTGGAGAGGAAAAAAAGACAATAGAGGCCTGTGTATTTTTAGCATGATGCTAACAGTTCCACTGCCTCCTGCTCCACAGGCGGTCTATCAGCTAGCCCCGGACGAGAAGAGACGAGACTACGGCTTGAATGTTTTAGACACATACTTTAATAATGGGGTAAGGATCACCGCCTGTCACTGACAATCACCTCACACACACACACACACACACACACACACACACACACACACACACATTCACATTTTGATTGTACCACACACACACACAGAGCGAGAGAGCAAGAAACATAAACAGTCAGACACGCTCTTTCACACAGAAATAAGTCATGCTTAGTCACCCCCACCCTACACAACGTAACACAGCCTAAACTGGATTCATCAACAATGACCTAATGCAGATAAACCTAATACTTCATGAGTTAGTGGAGTGTTGTATATCAACAGACCTTAGACTGTCTGTTATGTGAGACTGTAACATCTTGGTTTAAAGAAGTTCACTCGAGCGTAACACTGTTTACTGAGCCATCAGTCACACGCACTGTTCTCCGCTTCGCTAGCATAGCCATCGTGGTCATGCTTTGGCAAGTGTGAGCCTGACACTGTAGGGCTGCAGTCACATGCCTGTTGTTACTATGATGGAGAGGAACCAGAGAAATAAGCACAGTGTGCTTTTTATTTGAACGTGTGTGTGTGTGTGTGTGTGCATCGACATAGTGAACACACAAAGTGCAATATATTTATATATACTGTATATAAATAAAAATAGAAAAAGTAGCAGCAATGATGTATGTGTGTGTGTGTGTATCTGTGTGTGTGTGTGTCTGTGTGTTTGGTGAGTCCAAATGGCTGCCACTTATCAACATGTACTGTCTGTGTGTTGCCCTGTAGTCTGCGGCCCATCTTCCAGAAATACCTCAGGACGTGGTGGTGGCGTGCAGGGGGCGGCTAGAGGAGAGCCCCTGCAAGGATCTCTTCGAGGACTGTACTAGGTGAGTCACCTGACCTGTTGCCATGGAGACCTTCACACGTCAGGTGCCACTTGAATGGAGAAGTGGTCATGTGCGTCTGACTGTCACCTTGGAAAGCACTGTTCCAGTACAGTGGAGCTGTAGCTCACTGGGCCCGTGGTTGAAAGAGTAGCCATTTTAATGATGCTGCTTTGGATGCCAATCATCAGTCCCAATACACAGTTATCTTCTATAGGTGATCAGTCCCAATACACAGTTATCTTCTATAGGTGACAGTTATCTTCTATAGGTGATCAGTCCCAATACACAGTTATCTTCTATAGGTGATCAGTCCCAATACACAGTTATCTTCTATAGGTGACACAGTTATCTTCTATAGGTGATCAGTCCCAATACACAGGTATCTTCTATAGGTGATCAGTCCCAATACACAGTTATCTTCTATAGGTGATCAGTCCCAATACACAGTTATCTTGATCAGTCCCAATACACAGTTATGTTCTAAAGGTGATCAGTCCCAATATCCCTATATCTTCCCTTTCAAGAGAGTTCCATTATCAGCATCATAGTTGGCCCCACAAGGCTTCCGTTTTAACATTCCATATGTTATCTTAATGCAGAGGAAGTAGATTGGGAACCAAATAGAACGGTCAAGCATTGTTTTTGTTTTTATTGTTGAAAGGGTCTATAGGTAATCAGTCCCAATACATAGATATTCAAGAGGTAATGCATATCTCACAAAAAGATTGTATTGCATGTCTCCATGGTGGTGGGCAGTTCTCATATGACTGCTATTTATGTCATGCATGTACTGTGTGCAATAAATGTGTTGATATTGGAATATGCTCCTTCTCAGCATATTTTACTGTGATGTTCTAGCCTCCATTGTAATTGTCCTAGCATACGACTAGTGGATTGCTTTTGAATGCTACTCTATGTCACTTTGTCTTGCTTTGGCTTTGGAATTACGATGACACACAGGAAAAATATTAATGGACCAGCCTGATGATGTGGGTTGAAATGGAACTAATCACACTAGATCCTACCAACATACACACATTAACCTGGCTTATTTCTGATTGGTACCAATTACTTGTGTACTACTGTTAGATCAAATAGTATATTTTTGTGAAGTCCCATTGAAAGGTAGTTGTGTCATAGCTGCGTCTCGATGAAGCCCCCTGGTGTTGTCTGTGTACTCGGCGGGGTTGGCTGAGCCATGCGGGGAGGATGGTCATGAGTGGTGTTGGCAGGGCTACTGGATGTCCGGCTCTGGGGCCTTTGAAAGGAGGAACTGGGACTGCGAGACGGGCATCCGGATGCCTGGCATCCAAGGACGTGCCCAAGGGACGAGGAACAGGGCCTCTCTGTTATACTCATCCTTCTCTCTCTCTCTCTCTCTCTCTCTCTCTCTCTCTCTCTCTCTCTCTCTCTCTCTCTCTCTCTCTCTAAACTGCCTACACACACAAACACAGAGAAAGAGAGACACACAGGCACACACACACACACACACACACACACACACACACACAAATGTACACTGAGAAACCTGCAGGTGTCCCAAGTGCGGATGTGTGGCAAGGGAACATTACATACACACGCACCCAGCCGAGTTTAGGCTAAGAAGTCTCTCTCTCTCCCTCTCTCTCTCTCCATCTCTCTCTCCTGTCTGATGAGCAAGGACAATGTCCACCATTCAGCCTTTCCTGTGTCATTCCAGTAAAATCACTGTGTAATGACGCTTGAAACGGTGGGAGTCGGACACTGGGGTGGCGTTTGTTTCTCTTTCTCTTCTGGTTACTCTAAATGGCGCTGGCTGGGCCACCACAGCTGGCCGTGCGTGTTTGGAGTCGGCCAGGGGTCCACTGACCGTTCGAGGGCCTGCAGATGAGCACTGCAGCTGGTGGCCCGTGAGCTTTGATCACCACCGTTCTTGTGCACCATGTGCACTTCCCAGACATGCGTACAGCATTTCGTTTTCCACCACTGTGCTGTTTCCATTGCTGTGTGTTATCCCATAGCCTGACATAGTCAGACTTGATTCTATTCAGAATTTGAGTCTGGTGTCAGTCCATTTGGATTTGATTATGGGACCTGTTTCAGCCAATACAGAGGGAAAATGCCTCTACACACAATTGGACAGACCTAAGCAATCAGAGCAACAACATGTGAATTCTGTAGGGAGAATAGCCATAAACATCCTTCTTCTCGACAAATGCCTTAATCAATACCTTGTAGATGTGATGGCGAAATCTAAACATCTGTCGGAACGTTGCCTATTACCGCCCTCTTACGTGTACAGTATGTGTCACTTAATATTCATTTCTATACAAACCAAGATGGCGGATTCCTTAAGAAATGCAAGCACCCACACCATAAGTGTATCTAAATTAGCTATGTACCATGACTCTGCTGTAAACAGTGTAAGGCTGCGTGTACAAATCCGCTTGGAGCTCCAGTGGAATTTTGATTTCGCAACGAGAATTCTCAGTCTAACCGTTGATGTCCTGTGTGAGTGGGTGGCAATAGGGCACCCACCAGCCCAGCACCAAACTCCGAGCATGGTGAACAAAATCGGATTTTGAAGGCAGTAAATGCTCCCGTTTAGAACCAAACCAGATTTTGTTCAAATCTACACACCTATGGCTACTGAAAAATGTAAGGTCCCTTTATCAAATGTTATTTTGAAGTATTGTTTTAGAATTTTCGAACGAAAGGGGCGGTAGTTGGTGCTTTTACTATAGCTTCTCTAGTGGTCATCATCGTATAAAGCCCGCCCAGATGATTTGATTGGTGCAAATCACTGGTTCTGGCATAGAGGCTTCCTAATGGAGCAACTCCAGACCGAATTTCCCAGACTCAATTTTTGTGGGCAGGGTGAATTCAGGCTAGCTTCCAGGCTAGTTATGCCAGGGTTTTGGAGAGGTGGACATGGCTTGCATATACCACTCAGAAACCTTCAGATGAGCTTTACCCTCGGAATATTTAACATATTTTCTTCCTCTGTTTTGTCTTTCTTGTGAATATGGCATTTCTGCAAAATGCTTGCATGTCTCTTTCTGGCTTTCAGAGGAAGACCATTTCTATTTCTTGTCAGACAGAGAGAGAGAGAGGCAGGCGTGTATTTTAGCACCTTGTTGCGGTTAAAAGGACACGGCAGCTTCAGGAGCAGAGAGACGGTGGTGACACACTCTTGGGAGGAAGTGAAGACGGGCACCACCCAGAAAGCCGTGAGCATGGAGGCCTAGTCATATCTAGTCAAATCCTTACACACACACGCACACACACACAGAACCCAACACGTACCGTAAACACATACATTCTTTACTGCAATGTACACTGAGCTGCATAGAGTAATGAAACCACACACTTTATTATGCCCTTTGCGTGAGCAGCCATTGGACATGCGTTCCCTGTTCTTAGCACTGCAGGCCTGTGTTGAGCAGGCGTTGGACATGCGTTCCCTGTTCTTAGTACTGCAGGCCTGTGTTGAGCAGGAGTTGGACATGCGTTCCTTGTTCTTAGTTTTAGGTTCACTTAGGGTTGAGAGAGAACTAGGTCAGTAAGGTTCAATTCTGTGGGATGTCCCTCCATTGAAGAATTATGTATGAAATGGCCATTTCTGGACAGCTGCAACAGAGTTTTGCAACTTTTAATGCGTAATGCATAAAAGGTCATTTTGCTGGGCAGGGTCCATTGGTAGTGTCCAGTGAGATATGATAACTGTTGCAGATCTCCTATGAGAGGAGGCAGGGAGGAGTGATGGCAGGATGGGCTGAGTGATGGCCCCCACTGGTCCCCTCCCTGCAGCTGGCCAACAGCACGGACTCTTCCTTCTGTCTTTTCCACCCTTTTTCTTTCTTGCTTTGTCTTTTTCCTGTGTCCTGTGTCTTGAACAAAAGTCACATGTTGATGGTTATGTTGTGTTGTGTTGTGCTGTGCTGTGCTGTGCTGTGCAGACCTGAACTGAGCTGTGCTGTGCACCACCACTCACACTGACCTCTGGCCACATAATAGGTGTGTTGCTTCATCCTTCCCTTTTCTCTTGCTTTTCATTCTCTTCTTCCAAGTCTCTCTCTCTCTCTCTCCCCTCTTCTCTCTCCCCTCCTCTCGCTCTCTCTCTCTCTCTCTCTCTCTCTCTCTTCTGTCTCAGTGTCTAAGAGGGGAGATTTGGTACTTTGAGTGTTTAAGCGTCTTGGCCAAGGGCCCCTAAATCCCTGGTGACTGGTGCTCTTTAGCGTTTCCACCTGGTTGTAAACCAACACGGCTGGGTGTTCCCGCTCCGCACTGATCCTCCTGTCTGACCACTGCCCACCAGCCTGCAGTGAACACCCTGCCCTGGGGGGCGGAGGTCAACTCGGGGTCACATGGCAAGTACGCTCGAAGCGACACCCAGCCCAGGCGGGGCCCACCATCTCGCAGTTGACCCGTGACCTCGCGCGCATCACAAAGCCTTTGAAGTCTGCCATGGTGACCTTGACCTTCACGGGCAGGTTTGAACAGCTCTGGCTGCTGCACACGCCTACACACACACGCACACACTCACACGCACACACACACACACAAACACACACACACACACACACACACACACAAACACACACTACACACAATGCTACGAGGGAGTGCTGATTAGAAAAGCATGTTCATTCCTGAGGAAGCAATACCTGCCAGCTTCTTCTCACTGGGAGCAAGAGGAGTACTTCCACTCAGAGAGGTGAACAGGGGGGAAGGGGGGTGGAATGCTTTAACCTTTCCTGAAAACACTCTTGGGGTGTGTGTGTGTGTGTGAGAAAAATGAAAGAGCACACGCATGTGCTAGTGTTACATGGAGAGATGTTGGGTGTAGTGCACTACATATCTCGACACACCCGCACACTCTCTGGCTCCCCACACCCACACACACACACACACACACACACACACACACACACTGTCTCGGTCTGCACTCCCCACCCCCACCCGCCTCCTCTCAAATTCACATCAGTCGCCCTGTCGGAATGAGGAGCGAGACGCCACTGGAGATCATGATCCATGCTGAGCCCGCTAAGTGAGCTGGAGCGCGAGAGCCCTGTGGACTCTTTGGCCGGTTGTTCGTTCTTCGGTCTCGTTCTTCTATCCTCCTGCTCAACTTCGCTGAAGGAAAGAAGGAATGTAATGACAGAGAAAGAAAGAATTTATCAGTCAGTCTATCTCCCGTGCACTTGATCAGCCAGATTGTCTCAGTATTTCCAGATTTATTTTAAGCTTTCCTGAGAGTTGAATTTACTGGAATGTTCTAGCGTTTTCTTCTCAATTGACATCACTCAAAGACATATTTTGATATATTAGGCATGGCATACACACACACACACACACACACACACACACACACACACACACACACACACACACACACACACACACACAGACACCTTCTGTTCTTCCTTTCCATCGGTCCTGGGGTTTTTTTCCACTTGTAAAAACGTGGTCTGTTTTTGATGTATCTGTTTCTAATGAAGAACGATTTTTTTGTGATTTCTGGACGCTTCCAGGAAATATTGACGGTTATTATACTGGAGGGAGCAATGGTAAGCCTACTCCACCTGTTCCTATGTCAACCTTGGCCTTGTGAAAATGTCAGTCATTGAGATGGGCTGAGGGGACGGATAGTGAGGACTCTAAAGAGGTCAGCAAGCCGAGCGGGAGTCCGATTTGAACCAGCCCATCTGCACAATTGATACTTCTGACCGTTTGAGCTGTGTAACATGATAGTCTTGTACTTGATCTTTCAACTTTTGCAGTACTTTCTCAAGTCCTGTTGCTGTCGTCTTTTCCAGTTTCCTAGCACTTCTTATTCGTTCAGTTGCTGTCTGAGGTTTCGGAACACTGGGTTTAACTTTGTTTATTTGTCCCCCCTCCCTTCTTCTTTTTCTAGAATTGTCCGTGAATATCTCAGTGGAGCGCCGTTCTCCGCCTATCAGGAGTCCATCTATTTCTCCCGCTTCCTGCAGTGGAAGTGGCTGGAGAGGTGACGCCATCTTTGCTTTAACTTCTCTCTTATTGGATCAGAACCAGGAACTACATCACAATGGAACCGCAGTGATTGGTTCACAATTATTCACTGCATTTATTAGTTATGAAGCCATTGTTAACTGATTCACAACCACCACACAACCTCAGGTGCAGTCTGCGGTTCCAATCCCATGTATTTTGTCACCAAATTGCCACTGGTGCAGTCGTATGTTAGTGCTTGTGCTCAGAAACACTCTAGTGTTAGCAGGCTGCAAACAGTCCTTGCGGAATATGAAACAAACAGAGAGGCGTTGTCCGAGCCAGAAGCAATCCCAGCCAATGAACACGTTGCTTCAGTAGCTCCAAAGTGGGGGAAGTGATTTAATTGACTGGTTAGCTCAATTTGTCCACAACCTCTTGCAAAATTGAATCGCAGACTCTGCCTTTAAGGAAACATGTCATCTTTCATTTTTTGATCCACAATATAACTTCTGACAGATCTGTTTGGCTGCTCAGTTGTTTTTCAGTCTGTGTACTTCATTAATTTTCAATGCACCAGACCTCAACATAATGAAACATATTTTTCTCCCAAAGCAGAGAGAACATTGGCTTTGCTTGATAAGGAAACACATTTATTAAAAGGGTTGTTCCAATTGCTGTTGTCATATAACTGTGGCAAATAAATGTTTTGCGTAGACTTTCATCATGCACTGAAATATGGCAAGCTGCCTCAAATGTCCAAATCAATACTGAGCTGCTGAATTGTGTGTGTGTGTGTGTGTGTGTGTGTGTGTGTGTGTGTGTGTGTGTGTGTGTGTGTGTGTGTGTGTGTGTGTGTGTGTGTGTGTGTGTGTGTGTGTGTGTGTGTGTTTATCACATTGTCTATCAAGGTTCATCTTTGTAATGTTCCATTCCATTTTGTCTGTGCAGGCAACCTGTAACCAAAAATACCTTCAGACATTACAGAGTACTAGGAAAAGGTGGATTTGGTGAGGTATGTATGCTGGAACCTTTTTTCCCTGATGTTAGACCATACAATGTATTACTATTATGTGGTATTACTACTAGTTTGATTCTGTGATATATGACACAAGAGAACATTTTTGTTTGCTAACTTAAGACATCATAGCATGGCCAGATTATGGAGTATTTTTTTAATAAGATAGTCCTTTACAATACACTGGCATGTGAAGTTGTTGTATTGAAGAGTGAGTTGTCCATTGTTTGTGCAGACATTGCAAAAAAATGCATTTATCTTTAGAATATCAATCATCTTTAGCAATCTGTGGTGTTCATGCATTAATCTGCAATGAGGAATCTGTCTGTCTGTCTGTAGGTGTGTGCCTGTCAAGTGCGAGCCACTGGTAAGATGTACGCCTGTAAAAAGCTGGAAAAGAAACGAGTAAAGAAGAGAAAAGGTGAAGCCATGGCATTAAACGAAAAGCGCATTTTAGAAAAAGTTAACAGTAGTTTTGTAGTAAGTACTACCCTTTTTTTCTTCCCTCAATCCAACCTGTATCTCTGTCTCTTGTCTGTGTTGTGTTTCTGTATGTGTGAGTGTGTGAGTGCTTTTGTGGCTGTGTTGCACTTATTATGCTCAGCCTGTGTGTGTGTGTGTGTGTGTGTGTGTGTGTGTGTGTGTGTGTGTGTGTGTGTGAGATTTGTGATGCAAATGTGTGTGTGTGATGCTAATGTGTTGCTGTTTTGTGTGATGCATTGTTTGTGTTTACCGTATTAAGTCCTCACTCGATTTCACCGGATGAAAAGATAGCAGGCTGACAAAACTGTGACTGCACACAACACAGGATGCCACATGGTAGTGCACTGCACAACATTCATCTTTCTTGTTCAAGGGTTTCCATTTAGTGCATCTCCTGATGTCCATATAGCTTTGCATACCGGAGCATGGGAACAGGCCAGGGGCAGCACAGTGTTGATTTCTCATCAGTCACCAGGCCGAATCATGGGTGTCTTTCTCTTTTTGTCAGTTTTTTTTTCTATCTCCTCCCCTCCCCTCCCTCTCACTCTTCCAGGCCTCCCTTGAAAAAGAGATTTAGGATCTCACTGGGACTCACCTGGTAAAAATAGGATGAATAAAAAATCTAATAAAAATACCAAAACAAACCTCTGTGATGATCAATTCTCTCTCCCACTATCTCCTTTCCCTGTGAGAGTTCTTTCTCACTCTTTTCCAGCTCCTTTTCCAGCTCTTTTTGGTTTGTTGGTTGTATTTGATTGGTGTTCCTGGTATTGTGTAGATCCAGTGGTTACTGTGATTATTTTTCCGTTTGGTTTGAGACTGTGTTTAATCACATGTGGCTTGATGTGTACCTGCCACTCTGGGAGCTCAATTACCCTTCCACAGTGTGTATGTGTGCAGGTGCTGTGTTGGGTTCAGAGTGATCCTGCGTCTGCCACTGCTCTCTCCTGCATTAACATGCTCACTTCATCACTGAAGTGGACCTGCTCACACACATACCAACATTTCACAGTGTACTTTTTAGATCATAGTAAGTGTGTGTGTGTGTGTGTGTGTGTGTGTGTGTGTGTGTGTGTGTGTGTGTGTGGTCTTTTTGATGTGTGTCTGTGTGTGTGGGCGTGCTTTTGTAGAATGTGTAATGTACTTGGGTGCTAGTGCTTGTTGTGTGTGTGTGTGTGTGTGTGTATGCCAGAGGCATAGAAGATAGCTCCTCATAAGCTACTCAACGTATGAGAAGGGCCCTGTTGCCTAGCAACACTGACCAAACAGAGGTAGAGAGTAGAGTCAAGTGCTCTATGACTTCCCCTCTATTCTCTCTCTCACTCACTCACTCGCTCACTCACTCACTCACTCTCACACACTCGCACACACACACACACACACACACATTATCTCTCTTTTTTTCATCCTCTATCTGTTTATACATAGTGATGGAGGGCCTCCACAGAAAGGCTAACCTGCCTGTGTCCATTTTGACCGTATGAGACTTCCCAGATTGGCCTGCAATGGCATGTAGATGCAGTGTGTGTGGTTCAGGTGAGACCATGCAGTATCCACTACAGTCATGTGATTGCCAGGAGCCATTTTGAGTGGTCTCCCCTGAAAAACCTGACTCAGAGAGAGAGAGAGATAGATAGATAGATAGATAGATAGATAGATAGGCTTTCTTTCTTTCTGTCTCTCTCACCTCTCTCTCTCATCTCTCTCTCTCAATATTTAAATTATCTTATTTCAGACAGATTTTTTGTTTGCTGAAGATGTTGAATCTTAGTAAAAATTCCAACCATCTTCATAGCAGACCTAAACCATTAGCGGCCGGTCCTTCCACACACATTGTTCCAGAAGCAGCCGGAGTGGTGTTTTAACAGGTGGGGAGTCTGAGTGAAGCCGCTTAGAGCTACAGTAGTTAGTTTGATTTATTTGATCGTGTGTGGAGGCTCGCGGCGGAGTCTTTCGTTTTATCTTTTGTACGCGGCTCATGTTCTGGCCCCTGCGACGTCGCCCAGGCATGCTGGCCTCTTAAGTCAGGTCGGGCAGCGCGTGCTGTTCTAGTAGACAGTTTTTCCGTTTTGGGAGAGTGGGAAAGAGGCCTTGTGTTCACCGTTAATGACCTAGCACGTTTTTTCCAGACGTGACAGCTCTCCCCTACTCCCCCACCCCGCCAACACAAACAGACGTGCACGCACACACACACACACACACACACACACACACACACACACACACACACACACACACACATTCATATGGTTGCACTCTCTACCCCGAGGAATTTTCCTTCATTTCTCACAGCTGGTTTTCCATGATTGCTATCATCAGTGAAGTCTCTGCTCGCTGCTGTAGTAGTGAAGGAACATATGGGAGTCCTCCCTGCAGCAGCCATGTCCTGGAACTAAACAAACGCTGATGTCCTCAGTGTCACTGACCCTGTGTGTGTGTGTGTGTGTGTATGTGTGTGTGTGTGTGTCTGTGTGTAACTGAAAGAGATAAAATGCATGTGAGAGATGTGTGTGTGTCCAAAAGAAGCATTATGAGTGGTTGTGTGTGTGTCTCAGAGCAGAATGTGTGTGCATGTGTCAGTGTGTGTGTGTGTCAGCTTTGTCCTTGCTGTGGAGTGTTATTAGTGTGTAATAGGGCTGTGATTGACCTCATAAATGTTCTTGCCCATCTAGTAGCCTTGGCTTCATATTGCATAAGTCTTGTGTAATATAGCCAGTTGAATAATGTGTTCCTGTGTATTTATTCCCTGTAGTTGTTTGTGGCAGTCTCTCTTGACATCTGATTATGTGATCATCAGTTTGTATTCCTTTGATTGTTTCTGAAAAGCCATTCATGCCAAATACTACCGAAAGCCATTAGTAATCTTATGACTGTTAAACACAATAAGGGTTCAACACAATAAGAGTTCAACACAATAAGTAGCCCATCTAGTGACACCTGTAGCACGTCACCCTCTGCTATCGCAGTGTTTTGCAGCCAAGAGGGTTTCCTGTGTTTGTCATGTGTCTGTGTTTGTCATTTGTCAGTTGTTTATACGTGCATTGCCCCTGACTTTGCAATTAAGCAAATATCCCTCCATTGTTTACGCTGTACTTTGTTATGCCCTCGTGGTTACGATGGTTCAATAGCTGAAAGACAAAGTTTCCTCGTGAAGTTATGAACACAGTTCTGTCTCTCTCTCTCTTTCTTTGTCTCACATCTTCCACCAACCCCCCTTCTCCCTGTCTCTCCCCCAGGTTAGTTTAGCATATGCCTATGAAACCAAGGATGCTCTTTGTCTTGTTTTGACCATAATGAACGGCGGCGATCTGAAGTTCCATATCTACAACATGGGCAACTCAGGCTTCGACGAGCAGCGTGCCATCTTCTACGCCGCCGAGATCTGCTGTGGCTTGGAGGATCTGCACCGGGAGAGGATTATCTACAGGTGCTTACACGCGTGTGTTTGTGTGTGTGTGTGTGTGTGTGTGTGTGTGTGTGTGAGAGAGAGAGAGAGAGATGGAGAGTTTCATCTGCCAATAATTTACACACTCTTTAAAACAAATGTGTTGTGTTGTTTTTAACACATCTCTATGTCCAGATAGGGACAACACAGTTTGTGTTGTTTCCAAGACATTCGTTTTAAGAGTGTAGTCAGCGATATAACTGTGTCCGTGTGTGGCTCTGCCATTGCTGTAATCAGACTGGTAGTGGACCCATCCCAAATGAGAGCAGCATCTTTTAGTCTTCCCCTCACTAGATTCTCTCTCTCCACTAGCAGTGCTGCATTCTAATGGATAACAGGCTAAAAACAGAACCTTTGCAAAATATACTACTCTTTTAATGATGGTGAACAGTGCAAGAAGGCTATTTTTAGCATGATACAGAGCGGTTGCCTGTATTTATATATGCATATATACCCTGTACTCTCTTGCACATGCGATATTGTACATCAATATGTATGTACACCATCGCCATAGCAGCCAGGCATTCATAGGAGCTGAGCTGGTGGGGCTCTCTGAGTTGTTATCATCTCCTCCTGTGGGTCGTCACAGAAGCTGGGCCTCATATAGTGGCCGTAACATAAACATTTGGGTTCCACGCCTGTTTCTGTGGGGTGGACAAGAGGCTTTACTCCTCTGCGTTTCTCTCTGTCTACTACTTGTTTTCTGGCTCCTTGCAAATGGGGTCTCAGCATATGCATTAACGTATAAACAACTGACTTTTGTGATGGACCCTCTATACTATAGTATGCCCTATGATATCCTTTGGGAAAAAATATTTTGTAGTGTTTGTACTGCTTCAAATTGGGCACTTTAACTTTAACAGTATTAGTGTATATATCAGTGTAACTATATTCTGCAAGTCAATCTTGCGGCCCCTTTTTGTATTTGCACAGGACAGTATTAGGATTTCTAGTGAAATGGACCAATGAAGTGGATGTCTGATCTATTCTTTAAACAAAATAAATCAGACTATGTTGCCTAGAGGCAACACCATAGCATAAAGGGTCGGGTATGGATATGTTTTTGTAGCAACAGTATTGTACTGCTATTCTGCTTTTTATTTGAACAGGATGTTTATGAATGTGAATACACTGAACTCAAATCCTGAAAAGCATTACCAAACTTGGTTTAATTATTATGTTTCTCAATGTGTAGAAATACAGACATTATACAGAAACCAACCAAACTTGTTTTTATTCACCTGCAGAGATTTGAAGCCTGAGAATATCCTACTAGATGACCGTGGTAAGATCTCTATTAATTAAACTTCTAGCAACATATTTTTTCTATAAAATGGCAAAGGCGAGTTTGCGGGATCTATAAAGTAACTCCTTCACCGTATAACATGCACTGCCACAGAGGCCAATAAACAACCAAGCCTACCTAATGGCCTCCTTACACCAAAGAACTTTGACAAGATTTGGGAAAGATTCTTGAAAGATTGGACTCTTTTGAGTAAAGCTTGAAGGGGGGGGCATTAGTTAAAAGACTACAATCTTTCAAGAATCTTTCCCAAATCTTGTCAAAGTTGCTTGGTGTAAGGTGGCCATTAAATTGCACAACAGGACGTGAGACAACAACAATATGCAACTGACTGGTGGCAGTCGCAAACGCGCTGCCTGTTGCACCTGGGATCTGTAAAGGTCCTCCTTCATGGTACACCATGTGCTAGTAGCTTGAATGCCTAACCAAAGGACCGTGTAGGGGAAAAAACACATCAATAACAGAGCAGTCTTTGTGCGCAGTCTTTCGTAATTTAGCAAAACACCTTCCTTCACTGGTGTTTTGCTGAATTAGGCCCACAGCACCCCAAGAAGGCTCCACAATACGTAGTGTCTGTCATCCCTAACCCACCCCATTCTACACGCATTATGGTTTGGGACTAGGGCTGTCAAAATAACTGATTAATTTCGATTAATTAATTTGAGAAAAAATAACTGATTAAAAAAAAAAAAAATAATCAATTATGTTTAATTATTATTAAGTATGACCTTTGACCCCGAGCCATTCTAGTCAGTAACCATTAGACTGTAAAATGAAGGAGAGATAAGAAAATGTGCTGCCTAGATCATTGATTGGAACATTTACTTTTAAAAAACAGCCTGATGTTGATAAAAATAAAGTGTTGATTAAAATAAAGCCCTCTGCAATGTCTGCAGCAAGGAATTTGCATATCACCGGAGTTTGTCAACTCTAAAGTCGCACATCAATGCAAAGAAATAGTGTTGACATTCAAGGGAGTGTTAAATTATTTTCATTGTGTCCCCTGGGTTATATCTGTGGCCTGAAATGCCTGTATGAAAAAAAAACTTCTTCCTGAAGCACTTTTGAATTGATTTCCTCAGCATATTACGTCATATCATAGATTATTATGGCCATTATTTGAACAGTGAAAATAATAATGAAAGAGGTTTTGAACTTTAATGTCACTAATGCTGATTATTCAATGATTCATTTGAATTTAAATATTTAAGATATATTCACAGCAAAAATTATATATGCGATTAATTTAGATTCATTAATCACAGAGTATGTAATTAATTTGATTTTTTTTTTTAATCGATTGACAGCCCTAGTTGGGACATGTTACAAACAGAGACATCAACAAATACTACTCCAGAAAAACACATGTTCACATATTTCTGAGGCAATTCAGGTCATAACATGACCCCAAGTAGCCTGTGAGCATGTCAGTCATAACCATTGCCTTTTCAGCAGCCCTTAGCTCTTTTCAGTGATTGTCCTCCAAATCCCAAATCTAAGTGAAGTGTTCTGGTTGAGTTTGTTTCAAAGCTTCTTACACCTATTTTCACTGGTCTTATGTGTGCTTGCCAGTCTTGTTCCCTCCTTGGTTTTGTAATCAGTTCTGCCCACTTTAACTTTTCCTTTCAAAGGCTTCCTCCATTGCATCTTCAAAGGGAATAGTTAGCTCAACGAAGTAAATGTGCTCACACTCGGAATACAACACTAAAGTAGTCACAACAATACACCATGGAACTAACAGTTGCCTTCCGATATCCACCAGGAGTTTCCAATCCTGTGTTTTGTCCATCTTCCTGTATTGCTTGGATTTGCCTGCTGGCCACTTTTCTGTGCCTCTTGCACAAAATAAATTCCACTGTCCCTGTCACAAACCGGCAGAGTTAACCTCAACTCTCTTATTCTCAAGCAAGCACAGCAGTGATTATAAAACCCGATTAGGTCTCCAGGTGTAGCGGCCCTGGGTTAAACTAGTTTTACAACCGGACAGAATGTGCTTTTAAGAGCGATGGCCCGTACATAGCTTGCAGCTGCCTTCTTCACCAACCCATTAACTGAGGTTCTGTGTTCTGAGTTGGAAGAACATCGTAAGTGGCTCCTATGATGAATAAAGCATACATGGCCCATAGTGTTCTTCAGCTGATCTTCACAACATTCCACTTGTTCATCTGTTGCCCTGGTTTCACTTCAGACACCACTGTCAATTGTCTGGTTTCCTCCTCACGAACAAATGCAGCAGTTGCGACAAATTGGGGCAGTGGTAGTGTAGTGGCTAAGGATTTGGGCTAGCATGCAGTAGCCTGAAAAGTTGTGGATTCCACCGTTGTACCCTTGAGCAAAGCACTTAACCCCGAGTTGCTCTGGGGAGAATGGCCCTTGTAATATGTAACATGTGTAAGTCACTTTGGATAAAAGTGTCTGCTAAATGAATACATGTAAATGTGGTTCCCCTTTGTCTCTTCTCCTCTGCTGTAGCCTTACTATGATTTCCAGTTAGCGCTTATCATTTCTGTGTCAGTAATGTGTCCAGCTCTAATCTGGCTATCCTCACTCTCTCTCTCTCTCTCTCTCTCTCTCTCTCTCTCTCTCTCTCTCTCTCTCTCTCTCTCTCTCTCTCTCTCTCTCGTGTGGTGGTCCTCCTCTCCTGTCCTCTCCTGCTGCAGGGCACATTCGGATCTCTGACCTCGGCCTGGCTGTCCAGATTCCAGAGGCAGAAACGATAAGGGGGAGGGTGGGCACGGTGGGCTACATGGGTAAGCCTTCCTCCAACTCCAACTCCCACACTGAGCAAACAACTCCACTCAACATGGCTGCTAAGCTGTCTATAAAATATGTGCACTGGTTTAATTGAAATAGACATTTAATTTCCTTTCTTGAAAAAAAGACACTTGTAGCTTGCAACATAATTACCATAAACAAATTACTTGACTTGGAATAAGTTGATCTTTGATCATTAGGCCTATTGTAGAATGCTACTCACTGCTATGTGTCAAGTGACAGAAGGCAACAACGTTTTGTACAAAGGAAGGAAGAGATATTTGTGAAGTGATATTTCAAGAAAGCTTTGTAGTGATGTTCGGCTTTTGCATTGCACCACAACATGTAGATGATTTAGCTGAGTGTTGGCCTGTGTATAGGTCGGGTGATCCACTCCTTCACTCCATTAGGGCACTATAGTGAAAACGTCTATGGTGATTATTCACTTCATAGGACACTATAGTGAAAACTTATATGGTGATTATTCACTCACTATACAGTGCACTATATTGTGGATGAGTGAATCTGCGAAAAGCAGGCTTGGTGATTGTTGTCTTTACCAATAGTCCTCCACTGTGCTGACTCTTGACCTTTGACCTTTGGGCAGCCCCAGAGGTGATCCAGAATGAGAGCTACACCTTCAGCCCGGACTGGTGGGGGCTGGGCTGCCTGATCTTCGAGATGATCCAGGGCCAGTCACCGTTCCGTCGCCGCAAGGAGCGGGTGAAGCGCGAGGAGGTGGACCGTCGGGTGCGCGAGGACCAGGAGGAGTACTCGGACAAGTTCTCTGAGGAGGCAAAGGACATTTGCCGAAAGGTGAGGAGGCGGCCTGCCCCAATACAGGGACACATTTCCTGATGCTTTGCTTGTCTGTCTTCACCAAATTGCTGCAATTCTTGCTGTAACTCTTTAAAGGAACACCCCATCCTAAGCTAAAAAGGAGCTAACTGGTCTAACCCATTTTCTGTGAATTATGCTAAGCTAGGCAAACAGTGTCAGACTGGGTTACTACACGCGTAGAGAAGAGAGGGGTATGTATCCTCTTCATCTAACTCTGAGGTAGCTGGCAAATAAGCTGATTTCCCCAAAAGTTGGCATGTTCCTTTAAATATGAAGTGCATTGAGACTACCTGTAGACCCTCACACATGCCTTCCTGAGTTTGATTGTGTTAGCATAGGGCACTCGGGGCCACAGGCACGGTGCAGACCAGAAGCAGAGAAAACGATGGGAAGTCAATGCTATGACCTGTTGGCAGGGAATCTTATCTAGTTTCCCTTCATTGAGAGACTCTTAACATTAGCTCCATCTTTGCGCTGAGTGGACAAAACGTGGTCTAAATGACCTTGGCGTCCCCAAAATAAATGCGGGGTTAGGGTCAACGTTCAACCCCATGTGAAAATGGTAGGAGCCACTTGCTCAGTGCACGGGATTAGAATCGGCCCAAAACATGATCACATGCCAACGAAAACAACATTAAAATCGGCTCTTGAATTGTCAGACCACCAGAGAGCTAAATTTAACTCTGGTTCCCAAAACATATTGTTGTGATAAAACATAGCGACTCTTCTCTTCACAAACAAATGACACGGCAACATACCATGCTCCTCCTCTTTATCAGCGTGCCCTATCTGTGACCTCATCGTTGCTGCAGATGACCATAAAGCAGCCTTTGAAGTAAATAGAGTATCGTTTTGTTTCACTTACAGTATCTCATAATGTGGGTCATAGACAAGCCAAGGGTATCTTACACAACTAGCATACACACACACACACAAAACACATACATACACACACACACAAACAAAACACATACACACACACACCACACACAAAACACATACATACACACACACACAAACAAAACACATACACACACACACACACACACACTCAAATAGAACTGTGTCTGCTTTGTGGAAGCGGAACAAAGAATGCATCAGTGGGAACCATATTTATATTGTCCCCATAATGCAGTAGAGTGGACAAGTCTCATGATCTAATACTCTCTGAGCTAGAGAACGGAAGAACATGACGGTGAAGGCGAAGCCGCAGAGATGGGTTGGAATAGCGCCATTCCCTATTTAGAGACATGTACATGGTGTGAACAGCCAGCATTTGAAAAGAAGAGAAAGTACAAGAACAAACCACAACAGGGCGAGAAAGAGGATGAGCGCAAACTAGCTCAAGTGACCCCTCAACAAGTCCTCTCTGTTAAAGTGACGAGGCAGGGGAGGAGCAGCTGGTTTATGTGATTTTGTGTGTGTGCACGTGTTTGTGCGTGCGTGTGTGTGTGTTTGTAGGGTTTTAGGGGCAATGGCTCCGTACTGTGCTCTGTATAACAACATGGAATATTCTGACCTTGGGTTCAGTGCAACAAAAGCTCCCTCTGGGATGGCCTCTGACTTTGTAGTGATTCTACTGATGATATCCTTTGAATAGAATAAATCCAGAACAAAAGAGCAAAACTGTGTGTGTGTGTGTGTGTGTGTGTGTGAGAGAGAGAGAGAGAGAGTGCATGTACTAGATCTTGGTGTTGTTTCATGTAGAATCTTGTTAAATGATGTTGCAATGATTTTGCAATGATTTAGCAGCAAAGAAGGGGAGATTTCTAGACATTATTGTGGAATCTAGCATAAATTATTTAGTTCTGCCTCACCAAAACTAACTTCTTAAATGCTGTCCCAGAGCCGTGTTGTCATTAATTTGATCTATACTTGGTATGTTTTTTTGGTAGCAAATACTTGATAGTTGTTTGTCCAGGAATGTCTGTTCTATCAACATTATCTGTTTCAGTTTGCAACACTAAAATGTTCACAGTTTTCTGGTAGTTGTTGTTCAATTCAGCCATGGTTGAATCATGGATCAATGGTGACTGCATTATGTGTGAAAGCATATCGCTCCAAATGGTCCCACTAATTTCACTTCCAGTGGCGTGCTCTGATGCTTTAAGCTGTTTCCACGCTTGAAAGCCTTTGGAAGATGACTCTGCTTTGTTGTCCAAATGACATCATCATGCGCAACATCCTGTCTCAGACATCCTCAACAATGGAATGTGAGCCAGCGCGTTCCCTTCCTTGAGAGTTCCCAGAGCTGGAGCGAGTCCTTCAT
Source organism: Alosa alosa (assembly GCF_017589495.1). Classification (NCBI taxonomy): domain Eukaryota; kingdom Metazoa; phylum Chordata; class Actinopteri; order Clupeiformes; family Clupeidae; genus Alosa; species Alosa alosa. The sequence goes on along the minus strand of NC_063189.1, from coordinate 31,777,992 downwards.
TGCATTCTTGCCAGATTTACAGCTCTGTTAATACTGATGTTGTGTTTAGCACTCCACTGTCTTTCCTGAACCCGATCTCATTAGCTAACCCTTATGAGGTACGGATCTGAGTCTAGCATTAAAAAAATGTCACACATTCCCAGTGTTTCCAAAAATAAATCACTAAATAAAGCACAGAATTTAAGAGGAAAGCCGTGAGGGAGACATATTTAGACCAGTGGTAGTGACACAGCATACTGACAGAGATGGAGTGCAGAGATGCTACTGGAGCACAAATCTGCCAGGCAGGCAGGCAGACCAGTAAGGCTGACTGTAGTTAGCGGGGCCAAGGCGGGTCTGCTGGTCTACGATGAGATTTATACAGCCTCTTAATTGGGAATAGTGAGGGGGTCAGCCCCAAGGAGACCAAGAGCACTGACGCTTACATAAAGCTGTCAGAAGAGAACTGGGATTAGAATCACACCGAGTGCAACTGTATTTTACCTCGAGAGCCACACATTGGAGACTAGCTGTAGCACACTTTCCGTCTCTCGTATGCTTTCACAGGTATGCTCTTTGTTCTCTCTCTCTCACACTCACTCTCTCTCTCACACACACACGGTGTTGTGATTTAAGTTAGTACTAGCTAACTAGCTTTGTCGTTGTTGAGTTGTTGGGTATCATAACATCTGCTCAGCCACAGAGGCCCCTGCAGACAACCAGAAAGCTGTACTCCAACAATGCCCAGCCATGGAAGAAATGAAACTCATTTGCTCATGCATGGTGGTCTCTGCTTCCCACCGTACTTCCTGTTTTGATCACAGTGTGTGTGTGTGTGTGTGTGTGTGTGTGTGTGTGTGTGTTTTCATCGCAGCTGCTTGCAAAGGACCCCAAGGAGCGTCTGGGTTCCCAGGGTGGGGGTGCAACAGAGGTGAAGCAGCATGCCATTTTCAGGAACATCAACTTCAAGAGGCTGGAGGCCAACATACTGGACCCTCCCTTCTGCCCCGACGTGAGTAATCCGCAGTCTCTCTCTCTCTCTCTCTCTCTCTCTCTCTCTCTCTCTGTCTGTCTCTCTCTTAAAGTAACACAATGTAGGAATTCCCCTTTTTTGTCAAATTTCAACACACCCATTTATCACTAAGGGAGAATCTAAATCATCATGAACTGACAAATAGGTTCATGTGCCCGGTCAGACCAACAACAAGCTACATAGTGCAATATGAGGTGTTCTTGGCGCACATTTTTATTGGCAGAGATACAGTTTGCTTATTGTAAGTCTACCTTTCAGGAACATGAACATTATTTTAAGGTTAGAGAACTACATTGTGTTGCTTAAACAAATACCTAGAGTACAAGTTAAACTAAAGGGAAAACATATCCCTATACGCTAGAAACTGTACTCCAACATCCACTAGACATTTGTGGATTGAGTTAGGGATTGAGAATTGCTGCTGTTTTTTTTTTCACAGCCCAGAGCAGTCTATTGCAAGGATGTTCTGGACATTGAACAGTTCTCCACTGTCAAAGGCGTCAACCTTGACCCCACGGACGATGACTTCTATCACAAGTTTGTCACGGGGAGTGTCTCCATCCCCTGGCAGAATGAGGTATTGCACCTGTGGGAGAAAGCAATTGAAATGGGCATGAATCAGGATTGCTCTTGTGTGTGTGTGTGTGTGTGTGTGTGTGTGTGTGTGTGTGTGTGTGTGTGTGTGTGTGTGTGTGTGTGTGTGTGTGTGTGTGCATTCACACACAGAGACACAAGACACTCAAAGAGACATACACACTTTGGTCTATTCGTGCATGCATTTTGATATTTTAAGCTACTGAGCAAATGGCTCAGCAAGTCTTTAAATTATAGGATGTAGCATGGGAATTTGATCTTAAGTGTTGATTTGATGAAAGTGTATTTGCAAACAAACTGTGTGTGTGTGTGCGCACGCACCTTTGTTTTCATACATGTTTTTGTGTTCATACATAATTTTCATTGTGTGTGTCTGACAGATGATTGAGATGGAATGCTTCAAAGAGATCAACGTGTATGAAACCGATGGTGTCCTGTGCTCGGACCTGGATGTGAACAGGCCCAACCCGCCGCCGAAGCGAGGCTTCTTCTACCGCCTGTTTAGAAGAGAGGCAAGTGCTAGCGCCACATCGGCCACCGTGCGTGGGGGAGGGGGTTAAGGTATCTCTCCTTCTGCCTCTCTTCCTTAGCCATCACCTCCTCACTGACATCCGCTCACTCACTGCTGTGTGTGTGTGTGTGTGTCGCCATGGTGAAGACACCCCATAATCTGCTTATTTGCCCGTTTACATTGTACTAACCTTTCTCCTTCCTGGAGGTTTTTTGGCTCAGTGCTCTTCACCAGTTAGTCTCATGCGCTGGCTCTCATCAGGCACAGTTCAGTGGCCATTCCATTCCACAGCAGTCTCCCGTGAGGATCACGTGGGCAACATCGTCATTTTTCTCCCCTTTCGATAATCGCCTCCTTTCATTCTCACCTCATCTTTGCCTATTTTTTTTGTATGTTCTTGTTCTCGTCCAATATTGTTCACTAACTTGAGTCTGTCCCTGCACGGTGTTTGTGTGTGTGTCTGTCCGAGCTGTGTGTTGAACAGCAGCATCTGTTTTGCTGTGTGCTTTGGGCGTGTTTTGCGGGGGACAACCAGCTGCCCCTCCCTGACGGTCTGTCTTTCGGCCCACAGGTGTGTTTTAAGAGCAGCTACAGTGAAGAGGACGAGGAGCCCTCACGTCTTTAAACCACTCCTTTGCCCTAGCTCCACCCCCATTGGTCAGCTGCCAGTCAGAAAGCAGATCTTACAAACTCCATGAATGTTAAACTAACTGTATTTATGAATTGTAACAAAAGTGTATTATAATTAAAGAAAAAAGTATGAGTTTAAAGATTTTGTACATTTGTACTTGAATTATGTCTAGATGTATATTTTCACTAAAGGTTGTATTGTACAAAAAGCCATATAAGTACCACTTGAATGCATACATAGCATTGTTTTCTTTTATCATTTTGGAATGAGTATGAACATGTGTATTTAAGGAGATTTTTTTTTTTAATGAAGCACAGTATGGTATTCATTAACTTTTTTTTTTATTTCCAAGGTAGCATCTGGCCTTTTGTTTGTATGGTCTTTTCTGTCTGTACTGCTTTTAGTTCATGTATAGTTTTTCTTCTGACATTTGCCTGCACCAAGCTGCAAATTGATTTGCCAATTAAGCCTGAATGGGTCAGATGTAACATGTTATAAATGCCCAATTAAGGCAAATGCATTTTAAGGGAGTAAATGCATTTTCCCTGCTACATTCTTGTTGGTCATTGAGTTAGTATTTGGTCATCTTGGTCAAAGAGCTGTTTTAAGTAGACGTTTATTGCAAGCAACAAAATATTGAATGATTCAATTGTCTTTTTTTTCTTCGCCAACTCTTTTTTTTTTTTTTTTTTAATCTAATCTTGCCTCATTATAACATTCATTTCCATTTGTAGGAAGCACAGGAGACTTGTCTGTTTAGACATACCCCATGTTACTGTGGAGGTGTATGACTGTAGAGATAACATCAGTTTTCAAGGACCATTCTAGTAGTTCAGATTAGGAAAAGAAAAGCATAATAAGTATCGGAGAGGGAGGAGTGTAATGCTGCATGGCTGGCAAATGTATAATCAGATGCAAGGTCAATGCACGCAATTTGACACCCATGCTCATTGCAGACATATAACTATAGTCCATGGACACTGTGCAGAGAGTCATTGGGTTGTGTCTATCCTCTTGAAATATTTGATGATCCTCTTCAATTTAACATTCCAAATATCCACAGATATGCTAAAGGGTACTTACGACGAGTGTCTTTTCTGTATGTGCGTGTGCTAGTTCAGAAACTGACTCAAGAATGTTCATGCCTTAAACTAAAAGCTGGAGATCCGTTACTGAGTAGATCTCCTCTGCGCGTATTCTCTCTTACGCTGGAAAAGAGCGAGATCGTTTAGCTTATTTACAGGTCATTGTGCATCGATTGTTGTCATTGTGCATGATATAGATATTAGGTAGTCGAGTTGAAATTTTATATTCTGTCTTGAGACCTCATCCTACATATTAGCCAAAAACGCGTGCTATGCACACCTAGTCACACAACATGTCTGGACTACCTTTTATAAATGTTTATGGGTCTTTTTTTAAAGTGCTGTTGCTTCCCTACCCCTCCATGAGAGGCTGATGAATTTCATGACTGAGAGAGGTCTTTGGGAAAGCCATTTGACCCTGTTATACTCACAATCCCCATCAAAGCTACAGTACACTGAGGCTAGGTTTGACTTTACATTCCCTGTACATTCCCTTAGAATATCCTTCACCGTTTTTTTTTTTTTTTTTTTTTTTTAAATGTATAGCCTGTTTCAGATCAGGGTCGGTCTCTTAGTCGTACCTGCTAGACAAACCTCTGCCTGGTCCCTCATAGCCCTTCTTCCTCCAGTTCCTTTGCCTTCTGTCCTTTTCCTACTGATCCAGTTGTGTAATATGGGTGTTGTGGGATAAAGGCCTGTGAGTGAGTTCACTTACTACATATTCACCATGAGAGATGCTGAGAGACTCGTATACCGGACACAAACTAATCTGAAAAGCTAAATTTGCCTTCTCTTTGGACTTGTAGAAGACAGGAAACGTGAGCTTGTAATCACAATTGTGTTTTTTTTTTCAATGGCTTATGCTCAAGTAAATCTACCATCCCGATGCCCGACTATTCATATTTGTTAAGTGGTTGAAATGTAAGTAGAAGGGGGAATTGTTGAAGCTTCTTCTTGAGCAGGACCTGATGCTGACTTAGTTATCACTCACGAGCATGACAGCGCACACAAATGCTTACATTACTTGGATTAAACTTTTGTTTTTCCTTTTGAAAAGTCTATGTAATATAATTTTAATGCTGTGAAAAATCAGAGACATTTATAACTTTTTTTTTTCTTTCTCTAGTTTAATCGTGTGCATGTCGTACTGTATTAATGTCATCCAACTTGGGGATGGCCCGGCCTCTTGCAGTGGGGCTCTCCGGCTACCCTGCTTGTAAATAAACCCTGGGTTAATGACAGAGACAGTTGTTCTGGAGTAAGCTGTTGAAAAGTGTGTGAAAGTTCTCGTGTCATTGAGGATGCACGTCTTCTCCCTTGGAGTCACCGCTGGACTCCAACTAAGTCCCATTCAAACACCATATGTGCATTGGGACCTGTGAAGATCTCTACGTGCTTTCACAATGTTCATGGAAGATTTTGCTTATGAGAGGGGCACTGTGTGATGAGGGGAAATGTATGTGTGTGTGTGTGTGTGTGTGTGTGTGTGTGTGTATAAAAATATAAATAAAATAAAAAACAACAAAAATACCAACTTCATGTGAACTTCACAAAGAAACACAATTGAGCTTTAAGATCCAACCATTGTGGTGTAGAGCATTCCATATTTACACCTATTTAGTACTTAATGCTGCTCTATAGCTGCTCGCTGCTTCCCCAACTGTTGTCTGCAGGGTGGCCTGACTCACCTGTCAATCATTACTCTGCTTCCATTGTTACATCATTCAGAATGCTGTAGTGAAGACACATCTCTGTCCTTCCTTCTAGTTAAGCTCACAAGCATTGCATTACAAACATGAGAATAATTCTCAGGTTTTTTTTTATGTTCCTTTTCAATCGCTTCCATCAAAGTCTAATGTATCATCAAAGGGAATAATATCATCACTGTTTATAAGAACACATTAAAGTTTAGCCTTTGACATATGTGCCAATTATCAGCTTCTGTATATTCCTCATATCCTTTTTTCCCTTCCAACAAATTACATCAGCTTATTCTTATGTCCCCACACTTTGTCAGCAAGGAAGTCTGGCTTTATACCTGTTTGAATGTGTGCACAAAGTGTATTTTAATGTCTGTTAAAATAATGAAGATGATGATAATAAAAAAGGTGAATTTATCAAGCATGTATTGGTTGTACAATTCAGGTTCCTTGTCTGTAAACAGTTATCCGGGGCCAACATTTCAGAATTGTTGGTTGATATACCCATATCTACACAAGGAGAGCAGTTGGATTTTTATTTTGTAGTTGTACAGTAATGTCTCAACCACTGCAGTCAATGTAATTCTTGTTCTATCACTGGGTGTTGTACCATATCTGACATTTGTAATTATTAAATAATACACTGCCGTTTGTATAAAAGGAAAACAAGAACACTGTGTCTTTATTTCCTGTAGACGTACACTGTTCTAACGTTTGGAATCACTGAGAAATGTCCTTGCTTTTAAAGCAAATAGTGTGTTTTAGCACATTGGGAAACCAGAAATGTTGAGTACTCAAAAGTTTTATTTTTGAAATCATATCTTCAAAAGGGAATAGTTAGCTCATGTTTAATTAATATCCTCTTATTACCGGTAACTTGGTTAGCAACTAGAGCCTATGCATTATGCCTTGTGTAGTTGTCCTACTGTTTCTGTCTGTGCTGTCCTTGCCAGTGTTCATGCACACAACATGGCCAGTGCCATCTCCATAGAAGTGTCTACATGCCTTTGTGTTGAATAAACTACAAAGATTTCTGAAGGAACTTTGTGGACTGCTGCCATAGAAGGCTATTGTGTAATGTAATCAGTTAAGGTCTTTACATACTAAGAAGTGGGTCTCCTCCTCCACTGGACCCACCCCACACTTTGAGAACCACTGCTGTGTGTGTGTGTGTGTGTGTGTGTGTGTGTGTGTGTGTGTGTGCGTGTGTGCGTGCGTGTGCGTGTGCGCGCGCGTGTACGTGTGTGTGTGTGTGCGTGTGTGTATGATGACCATACAGAAAGGAACAAAAAGTGTGAATGACTCGATGAACAATTCTCTACAGCTACAGACAGATGGTGAAGGTATACCCTCAAGACTGACTCCCATCTCAAGATGGAAGAGCTGCTCTCCTGGCTGTCATCAAAAAGCAGCCCTCCCCTCTTCTGGCGATGACAGCTCACATACCCACCTAGAGTTTTCTCTCAGTCAGGTGGAAGTAGACCTTGTAAGTCAACCAGGGAGACACCTGTACAAAAATGATGATAAAATGATGCACATCAAAACATTATGTATGTCTAAAATGTCTGTTTCAAACTAGATGTTTAAAATGTGTTTAAATGAGGCCATCACAGCCTCACTGTCTTCCTCAAAAACTCCAGGAGGAAGGCCAGCCACTCATTGGTGTGTAAATACCATCCACATGGGAACATATTTAATCAGAAGCAGAGGTGGAAAGTAACGAAATACATTTACTCACGTTACTGTATTGAGTAGTTTTTCTGTGTATTTTGTATTTTTTAAGTAGTTTATAAAATCGGTATTTTAAATTTTACTTGATTACATTTTGAGTGAAGTATTGTACTTCGATACATCAAAAATCCCATCCATTACTTGAGTAAAAAACTAACGAAAACGGAAAGGGAGAGAAAAAAATTGCGCCCTTAACCACTAGCCTAGTGATAATGATCAGCATGTAGCCTACAACAGGACATTAATCAAGCTGGCGCCATGCAGTCTTTCTGAAAGTGATGGAACTGGATCACGAGATGCATCAGATTAGCCTAACCTATGAAAGTGTATTTTCCGCTATTCCAATCGGTTGTCTCAGTTCGTTTTAGCACTAATGATTGCGAGATATTTAAGCAAACACCATGGGATTTCGTGTTTTGACGTTTGTGCTCACCTTTCTTTGGAAAGAAGTTTATTAGCAGTTGTTTCTCCTCATTTTGATGTCTCTCTTTTTCCTGCTTTGGCCTTTGTTTTTAGTAACCTGACTTGGCTTTCTTGGAGAAAGACATTGCCCAAGCAACAAAACAATTAGCGGTCCACTACTAGCGATGCTCAACTAAATAAACAACAGATAGACTACCTTATGAATCGTGCAGGCGGACTAAACCATTTAGCTCTTTAGCAAGGGAGAGTGAGAGTGACCTTACACAGTTTTCACTATGTTTTGTAGGCATATACAAAATCCAGTCAGTCAAACTTTAAATTTCGTCTGACATTCATTTTGACATTTAATTTGGAAGTTAAAATATTCAGGTAAAATGAATATATGGTGGAAATAAGTATTGAACGCTTATTTATTTATTTTTTTCAGTAATTAGCCTAAACTTCCAGTGAGTCTAGGCCTATTCAAAATTTTCACCACACATATATTAACACACATATAAAAAACAAACATAAGAGTTTTGTGTATTAAAGTGGAATGACACAGGAAAAAAGTATTGAACGTGCCTACTGAAATTTCTTCAATACTTTGTGGAAAAGCCTTTGTTTGTAAAGACAGCTTCAAGACATTTCCTGTATGACAAAACTTATTAGTCGCAGTATCAGGTGTGATTTTGGCCCATATGTTCTAAACAGATTCCAGGGGTCCCTCTTGTGAATCCTGATCTTTAGTTGTTTCCACAACTATTTAATTGAATTGGCTGCCTTCAAGTCTTTCTGGAGCTTTCTCCGAGTGGTCCTTGGCTCTTTGAATTGAATATCCTGACTCCCTGGTCAGAAATATTGCGAGGAGATCCTGTGCATGGCCGGTTGATGATGCAGTGATGTTTCTTCCACTTGCAGATAATGGCTCCCATGCTGCTTACTGGAAGATTCTGATGTTTTGAAATGCACTTGTAACCAGTTTCATTGATATGTTTTGCAACAATAACGTTGCAAAGGTCTTGGGAGAGCTTTTAGCTTTTTTCCATCATGAAATGTTTCTTGTGTGACACCTTGGTAATGAAAAACCTTTTTATAGCCCAACAATATGTAGGCTACTAACCAAACTTTTTTTAGGCTACTTTTTTTTAATTTGCACAGATAGAAAGGATAACTACTCTCTATACAGATTCCAGCTCGTTCCTTCCCTTTCCTTGCCTTAGTGCTTTTTCTTAGCAAGTTCAATACTTTTCCCCTGTGTTATTCCACTTCATTACATGACTCTACTTATGGAGTTGTTTGGATTTTTTATGTGTGGATTACCTGAGTTATTACTAATGCCTGGTGAAAATGTTGTGCCCCCTGTATTCCACTTTTCACGGGCCCTCTCCTCCATTGGGGCCCTATACTTCCCACTTTCCCCCCCAGTACGACACCCTTTAATCTGCTGAACCTTCTGCTCATTTCCAAATATAAAAAAAAACTCTCTGCAACTCAATATTGGCCTGCCTGCCCCAGCTGCCTGTGAGGGGCTTTTCAGTTGTGCTGGATTACTGTTCACTGCAAAGCGACCCAAGGATGAGTGCAACTAACTTTGAAAATCAACTACTGCTCAAACTTAAAGGAGAACTCCGGTGATTTTTCACATAGATCTCCATTTCTCAACATCCTTTTCAGGCAAGTACCTCCACTAAACACCATGTAAGTACCTCCACTCGGCGGCCATATTGCAACACTTTTTGGGCACTTATCGTGCATCTATTTCAGCAGAAATGCGTGTGTGTAAGGCTTCACGACACCAATCTTGCTCCAGCAGCGAGATCACAACAGATGATTGGCACGATGTCTTCACAGCACACCACATGATTGGCTCAATGTATTTTACAACACACACATGATTGGCTCACTGTATTCACATGTCGACGTTTTGCCGCGGAAGGGTTGTGATATGTGTAGACATCTGATGTGTAGACAACTGCCATATTGGCGTTACAAACTAACCCCATGCATTACTATGGAGGATTTTGTGTGTATGGAGTGCTGTATCTCCTCATTAGAAAGTCTTTGGTAAAACTGGTTGTTCTGATACCCCCAAAAAAAAAAAAAAAAAAAAGGAACTTTAACTTTTACTTAAAGTACATTTTAAATGAACTACTTTTTACTTTTACTTGAGTACATTTTCAGATCGGTATTTTAACTTGTACTTGAGTAATATTTCATCAAGGTATTAGTACTTTTACTAGTACAATATTTTCATACTTTTTCCACCACTGATCAGAAGCAACCATCAAAAGATGACCTTTGAGAAGACAGAGATAAGCACTACATGACAACTGTTAAAGACCCTATAGGCAGGTTTCAACAACATTCATGCAACATGCAGTCATAGATATCCACTTACATAAACTTCAGTTTATTTCATCCTTGTCATTCTAAGATAATTCTTCTACATCACTGAGACATTGAGCTGGTATGAAATTGGCATACTCATATTATCTCTCTGTGCGTTGATTGTTTTGTCTGAGTTTGTGCTCCCTGCGAGTTTCCAGTCCCAAAGGACACTTATCTGGAGCTTTGAACAGTTTATGAACCACCACCTCTGCCAACCTCCATGGGTTTGGACCAATATGTGCACACACACACACTCACACAATGTGGTGCATCCCCATCTCTATCCATCATCAGTGTAGACTTCTAACTTGATTCATGTTTTTATATCATAGTATCATCAATGTAAAAATGCAGAGCTTTTGACATAAACAGCAGGTTGAGAAGGGGCTTTAGGTTTATTTGTTTCAGAGCTTGACAACAGTGAGGATGAATTTACAGATTTCAAAGTAAGCGGTTATAAAGCTTGGAGTAGCAGTTTGGCCTTATCAGCCTTTTGTTGGATTCTACTTGGCCTACTTGTTATTTTGCATGCATTCAACCAAGGCTACACAGAAAATTATGAAAAAATCTATTCAAAATAAAACTTACAGTTAGCAGTTAGTATTTACAACTGCTTACACACAATTCCAGAGTTCTGTGTACTGTGTATTTATTTATTTATTTATTTAATTTTTATTATTATTTTGTTTGTTTATTAATTTATTTCAAATCTCTGCACACCACACAAATCCCACACAAAATGCATCATATCTCTCCTGCACACACGCACAAACACATTGTTATTCACAGATAGCCTAGACAGATACACAAACAAGCAAAGCACACAAGTTTGTAGCCTATACAGACACAGAAACACAGCGATATGTAGGCTAATGGGATGCAGACATGCAGATATGCATTTGTGTTATTAAGTGACTAAGAAAGGTGGCTTTATTAGTTTCATAACATAATACGTTGCTTTAATTTGACCTGCAATATATTTGCATGACATAACAACACTTTTACATTTGGTTTGTACCAAGCCTTATAGCCTACCATGCATTGCTGTGCCATCCAGCATACAGTATGCCCATGCTGCTACAGTTCACGCAGTCGGGTCTGCTGCTCTTGCATGTTGTCCACAGATCTGAATACAACTCCACTGCTTCTCCATAAACTGATCGGAGCTCTTACACCACACGTATGGCTTATAGATCTGATAAAGCTGACCAGCGTTCATGGTTTCGGCAACGTGACGCTGAAAAACAAAAGCCCTGTCTAAAGGGCTCCAATCATATTTCAAATGAGGTAGATTCACATTTCCATTGGTCATTGGAGCTGTCAATTACACATGTTCATTATCTGATTGGTTGAAGTTTATGGGGCGGCCTCCAAAGCTGTCACAACACTTCCTAGTGAGGCTGATGGGATGCATCATCAAAGATGGCTTTCAGTGTCGGATGGTACATCATAAACGACCTGTTCATTTAATGACATTTTTGCAGTCAAATAAGCCCTAGTGGTTATAGAAGACTGGAGCGGTGGACGGAAGCCGTCGCAAGCAGTGTCCATCACCTGCGACGTGCTACGGCCGCCTGCCTCCTTGCAGCATTTTTATCGTCCCTACAGCTAGCGAGTTAGCTAACTTAGCTCATTTGTAAATATTAGCCAGCTAGCTAACGTTAGCGACATCTGGTCCCGTTAAAATGGCCACCATGGAGAAATTGATGAAGGCCTTTGAGTCTCTCAAGTCATTCCAGCAACAGCAGGGACCACCATCGGCCGAAGAGCTAGTTCAAAAACAGTAAGTGATATAATGAATGCTGTTCAATTTGAAGTCACACTGGCTGGTTGCAGTTCTGCGGCAGGCTGAGACCCGATTAGCTTGAAAGGAAACATGTCAAAAGCAATCTTTTGAGGTGTTCATCCCATTTAGTCTGTTTGTGATGTGATGCTTGTCAACGTCGTATCACCTGGTAGCTAATAACCCATGAATGCATGGTGTTTATTTGATTACATTATCACTTGTTTGAGAACGTTTTATGGGCCAAGGTTAGCTAGTTAGCTTTATTGTAACTAGGCTAACTGGTAGTATACGATGCACCTTTCAAACTGCCCTCTTTTCTTTCAGTCTTACAAACACCAGCGGGTCATCAGCTGAGCAACAGTTATGCTTGCTATTGATCACATGAACTCTGTAGCTGTTATGAAAAATTCTGACGCACATAGATTCTTAATTGAGCAATGACGTAATGCATTGGTTGGCCAGCTCTGCGGTTTATTTGATAGCTAGCATGATGGTGTATGTAGCCGATCTACGTAGCTAGCCTGTTTGTTATGGCAGTCTCACGTTACTTGCACTTGTCATTGAATTTTTACAACTATACGGTCTTGATCAGACAATTCAGCATATTGCCTGTCTAACATCAAGACTGTCGTAGTAACCGAGTGAACATTTATAATGGTAACTCAACAAGTGCAAAACAGAAATTGCCCTTGAAACTAATGCCAATGCTGTTTGGTCCCACTGCAAAACTCACAGAAATGACCAGCATACGGCATTGATGTTAATTTGGCAGGTATCTTTGTGTGCAGTGAAAGGTTTCCCCATTTGGACACACGTTTTTACTTTGGTTAATATCCTCTTACAAACCTTCCTTTACAGTAGTAGATCATACAGTAATATTTTCAGTGGGGTTACCGTAATTCTAGAGTGATTTGGCCCAATATGCACCAGTTGTAGATGGGAAGCCAACATCTTGTGGGAAAGAAACTGGAAAATAATGACAACTGTGATGGACACTTTTCACCTGACCTGCCAACCAGCATGCAGCACGATGACTAGGGTATCATGCAAGAGAACTTTGCTTGCTGACAGACTTGCACTTGTAGGTAAAGAGTGCAGTAGAAGAGGGGTTTAGTAGATTAAGTGGCAAGGGCTGCATAAAAAAGGTGGGGGAGGATTGGGATTGGGTGGGGGGCACCAACAAGGAGCACCCAAGAGCAACAGGGGCAAGGAAAAACTTCCTTACCAAGGAAGAAACCTTGATCATCATAAGATCTCAAAATCATCATAAGTTCATCATAAGATCTCAAAATACTCTGTTTGTCCTCTCAATCTATTTTTATCTGGCCTTACTCCTCTCTTGGGACCCTTTGGAGAAGCAGGTGGGATCTCAATAAGAGCTGATTTATTTCTTGTGAGACAAAAAACTAATTTTTGAGTCCTTTGGGATGTATTTATTTAGGCAGTTGCATTATAATCTTGGCTATGGAATGTCAGATATATACAGGATTGTGTATGCTACCAATTTTGAATTTGGTTTATATTTCAGTTTCACACAACGTGCCCATTTTTTTTTTTTTTACGAGTCATTGTTTTTTCAGGTATCTGGAGTTCTTTTGGTTTAAATGAATCATCCTTTTGTGTTTCCCCAGGAAAAAAGATCTCGCAACAACCAAAAAGGATCGGGTGACCCACTGTCTGACGATATGTGAAAACATTGTGGCACAGTCTCTGAGGTATGCTATTTAGCCCGAGGGTCTGTGAGTCACTGTCTAAAGGGTCTATGAGTCACAGAAATAAAGATCTGATGATGGTTCTGTTATTATTATTTTTTTTCTGTTAATGTGAATGGAATGTTGAAGCAGATTTGCAATGGAGTTGGATATTAGGGTCTGACACGAGTTAGCCTATTTGGTTTGAGGTAGGGAATGAAAATCGATTACTTCTCTATTTCAGTGTTTCAGTTTCCTTGAAGCTGGCATGTAGGCCTGTTTATTGTTTAAGTCGATCAACGTGCCTTAGGCCATTTGTCTACTGGATGTGAACTTTTTAGCAATGACCATACAAAGTATGAAGTGCATGATTTGAAAGAATTAAGCCAAAATTATAGCAAGAGTCTGTGCATTGTAGAGCCAGAGCATGTGTGGTAAAAATAAAATTGGCAATATCCTTCTTGTGTCTTCACTTTTGACTGAGTATAAGCTGTTTATTGTTTATTGTGTGTCTTCTCCATAATGTATGTCTGGGTTTTTGGTTAGGCTACATGAAGTGACAGGCGAGTTTTAGTATAAGTAAAATATTTCTTGGTAGCTTATCATCAATTCATGTCAACAATAACCAGACTACAGTTGTGAGTCTGCATGTTTGGGATTATTGTCTAAATATTTTTTGTACAGAGGCAGGCATTTAGAATTAACAAATACCAGTTAGTCTTGACCAGTAACAAGGATGAATCTCTTGGTTAATTTTGGCATGCTGGTTTGAGAGTGCTGTTGACAGTATTTGTTGAGTGACAGGAACCCCTCTTTCTCTTGCCCCCATGGTGCTGGGAACAGGACGTCGCCAGAGTTCCAGAAACTTCTGGGCATCGCCATGGAGATGTTCCTGTTGTGTACCGATGATAAGGAGTCTGACGTCAGGATGGTGGCGGACGAGTGCCTCAACAAAATCATCAAAGTGAGAGAAGGCTACATGCAGTACCCACACAGTACATGTGCCAGTTTAGATAGGAAACAGTGCTAAAGAATTTGCATCAAAATATTCCATCTGAAGGCACCACCAGGTGTAAATTAGGATGAGATCTAATTGTGGCTGATGATCCTCAGTAAAAAATGAATAGCCTATTCTAGATTGAGATTTCCCATCTTAGATTATGCCTTCCCAAAACCACTGGAGATTGAAGCACAGGCAGAGTGACCTGGGTCCTGCTTAATGATTTCAGAGCTTGGTCAGTATGTTTTGAAAGGTTGTGTGACTGGTACGAATGTGTGACATTTCCCATGTCCATCAGGCATTGATGGACTCCAACTTACCCAGGCTGCAGCTGGAGCTGTACAAAGAGATTAAGAAGGTAAGGGAATCAGCTGCCAAACTGCTGCTGCAAATTCAGCAAGATATAGTAATATGAACAATATTATATTATTATTATTGTATAATATTATATTATTATTATTATAGATATGGGCAAAATGGGCAAATGGTGTGTTAGATCATGGAAATTCATAGTTTATGCACTTCGCAACTTCAGATTTCAGAAAAGCAAAATATGATTGCTTAGCAGAACGGAGACAGTTGCAGGCTGACTGGCTTTTAGTCAGGATCCTTCTACATTGCCAGTGTGTTCCTATGTATTCATATATTTAATAGATTGCAGAACACAATCTGTAATTATTAAATACTCATGACAAAGTATGTTGGTTGTATCTGGGTGCATCTAACTTACAAGTTCTTTCTGTCTCTGCCATAGAACGGTGCCTCCCGTAGTCTGCGAGCTGCCTTGTGGAGGTTTGCAGAGCTGGCCCACCTCATCCGGCCGCAGAAGTGCAGGTATGCATAGCGCCCCCTGGTTGCTCAGAGTGGGGCCCTACATGCCTCCAGTAGAGAAGCTAAAGTTAATGTTGACTAGTATTTAGCAGACGCTTTTATTCAAAGTGACATGATCTCGCAACAGTGCGTTTGGAAATTAGCTAGCAGTTAGGAGTTGAGCATATGCTGAGACCTAAGGGTGGAGTTGAGCATATGCTGTAGTAGTTTGTGGGTGGTGATTTGTTGTTATGGAACCGGTCCACAGTGGGAGGGAGGGGAAAGTAAAATGCCACAGTGGCTTGATAGACTCGTGTGAGATTGTTAGACTTGCCCCCCCCCCCAAATGTTATCCCTTTGAAATGTTGTGTCCGTTATAAATGTACTGTGTCTGTTTTTCTCTTGCCCCCTCAACCTCCCCCCCTCCCCCCGCTCACGCACTTATAGACCTTACCTGGTCAACCTTCTGCCCTGTTTGACACGGATCACCAAGCGTCAGGAGGAGATGGTGCAGGAGACTCTGGCCTCCTCCATCCCCAAGATCATGTCTGCCCTGGGCCAATTTGCTAATGACGGAGAGATCAAGGTGAGGCTGGCATGCTGGCTTTCCCCTGCTCTGGCTCCTGAAGTCCTGAACTGCCCTGTGCTATACCCTTGTCTGTGGTGTCTAAATGCTTTCAGTGGGAAATCCAGCTCCTTCTCAAGCTGTTGTCCAGCTAACGTTAGTCAGAAAGCACCTGTTCTAAAACTCTACATCTGGGGTGGTGGGGGGTTAATGAAAGACCTTCAGTCAGTGTAAGTTTTGCACAGGAAGAGAAGCATTTGAAACTAGTCAATTTACCACTTGCTGGACTTGACTTCACTCAATACACCAATGCAGTCTTTGTCTTTCAGCTATGTCCACTGCATTCCCAAGTATGGCTTCATAGTCTTTGTCTTATTCTCATGTAACCAGAGAGCCTTAGCTGCTTCCCCTATCCTGTGTGAAAGCTGGTCAGATCGTAGAGTTACACTGCCCCTCTAGCTCTGACACAAGGACATAAGACCATGATGGGCTCAGCCGCCGCCTAACCTGGACATACAGATTAGCCAACACTCGGGAGTCCTTCCACAGGCCGTGTGGTGTGACCTGTGTAAGCTTAGCTAATTGGTTGATGTAGTGGAGAAGAATGCGGTCGCGGTATTAGGAGCTGCTGCTGGGACTCTTACACACTAACCTGCCAGTGGCGCCCCCAAGGGTCTGCCGCCGCCGATGCGCCATGCGTGCACAATCCTCCCCAGCAGCCTAGAGGCTTACGTCATGCACTAAATATGGACCATGATGTTGGCCGGGGTGATTGAATTATCCATGACATGGCTGCCCCCTGCCACACACACACACACACACACACACACACACACACACACCTTCACACACGCATACACACACACACACACACGCATACACACACACACACACACACACACACACACACACACACACACACACACACACACACACACACACACACACACCTTCACACACACACAAACACGCATTCACACACACACATAACCGTTATGGTTTGTCGCACTCTAGAGGCAACAACCCACGTTTCCTTCTGCCTGATTGAAGTTATGTTTTGGTCTGAATTTGTCCCTCCCACATATGCAACACACGTGTTCAAATGGACTTGCAGAGGCACAAACACACTACACGCACACACACACACACACACACACACACACACACACAAAATGCCATATATGCCCCCACCCCCACACACCCTGGGGACTGCTGGTGAGTGCTGAGTGCTGTTGTCAGGCAGATCCACACAACTCATCCTCTGAGGCCTGCATGTGTCTCTCATGCTTGTGTCTCTCAGTGGGGTCCCAGGGGTTGTCCCACACACAGGCGGGTGGGGCAGGGCAGGGCTTTAAGTGTTGTTTGCGTAATATCAGGTTGCATCACTGCTTGATGAAGTTGCCAAGACTTGTTTACGATCTACAGGCGGGTCATTGTTGGAAATGTATTGCTGTTTTTTTTATTAAATGTAGTATGATTAATGAAGGTGATATGCATGGAAGTTCATTTTTATGTTCCCATTAACATATGAAAGTTTGCATTAGTAGGTAGTATATCCATGGTTTCAGTCATTAAAAAAAAATAAGAAGAAACCAAGAAGATAAGACACCAGGGTTTCAGTCATTATCAAAAACGCAATAAGAAACCAAAATCCCAAACACAGACTTACATTATAACAATGGCCTTATAACACAGACACATTATAACCAATGATGTTGAAACATGTCTGTCTGTTGGTGTGTGTGGTGCGTATGTGTTTTCACACCTCAGGTGCTGCTGAAAGCATTTGTGGCTAACCTGAAGTCCAGCTCGCCCACCATCCGCCGAACCGCAGCCAGCTGTGCCGTCAGCGTCTGTCAGCACTCACGCAGAACACACTACTTCTACACCTGGCTCCTCAACGTGCTGCTCGGTAGGATACACACACACACACACACACACACACTTCTCTATGCCTCTTGAAATCAAACTCAACCAACATATCGGAACTCCCCCTATTACTGTCGGTCCTGTATTTCCGCCGTCTTGCGTGTATGTGTCACTTAATATCCATTTCTATACAAACCAAGACGGCGGACTCCTAAAGAAAAGCAACCACCCACACCAAGTGTATCTGAATTAGCTATGTACCAAAAATGACATTTTACCGTGACTCGAAGAGCTGTAAACAGTGTTGTAAGGCTGCGTGTACAAATCCGCTTGGAGCTCCAGTGGAATTTTAATTTCATGACTAGAATTCTCGGTCTAAACGTTCATGTGTAGATTTGGTTCAAATCTACACACCTATGGCTACTGAAAAATGTAAGGTTCGTTTATCTTATTTCTAAGTATTAAAAAACATCATTGTTTTAGAATTTTCGAACGAAAGTGGTGGTAATTGGAGGCCTTACGATAGCTTGTCTAGCAAACATTTTAGTTGTTTAAATTGTAAAATTGTTCCTATTGGTAAGAAATGATTGAATTTTCTCTAGAATGTGTCTCTGTTCACACATCCTACAAGTTCAGCTGGTCTCAGGAGACCACATTGTTTAATTAAGTCGCTCTTCCTCTCTCTCTCGCCCTTCCTCTCTCTCTCTCTCCCTCTCTCCTCTCTCCCTCTCCCCCTCTCTCTCAGGTCTGGTGGTTCCGGTGGATGAGGAGAGGCCTAATCACCTGATCCTGGGTGTGCTGCTCACGCTGCGCTACCTGATGCCCCTGCTGCAGCAGCAAGTGCCCAACACCAGCCTGAAGGGCAGCTTTGGCGTCATGCGCAAGGAGGCTGACGTCTCCCCATCCCCAGAACAGCTGGTCCAGGTATGGGCCCCAGCCAATGGCTTTGGTCCTGGACCACACTCTGGGGCCTAGATAGGCAAACTCTTCAGTCTAGTGCTAATGTGATAATTAAGTCAAATCAATCATGAGCATTAAGCGCAAACATTGATAAGCCAGCTCAGTGCTACCACATGTCACATGATGGCTCTAGTTCAGGTGCAAGAGCTGTGCTTGTTCACACACTTTGTCCTTTGCCCACCATTTCAATGAAGGCTTGCTGTGTTTGTCTCAGCATGGCTAGGCTTCATGTACTGAACAGTGACCAGTGGCGTTCTTTACATCATTTAGGGCAATTCTGCACAAAACGGTCACATCCATAACGCCAACACAATGCCATGGTATTTAGTTGCCGTTATGGATGTGACAGTTTTTGCATGGAATTGCCCTTTAAGGATACTTTGCTGTTGTTGAGGACCCTATGAGAAGTTTTAGAGTGTGATGGGTGAATTATGTTTGTAAACGACCACTCCAAGCACACTGTGGCACTCTGGAAATGGTTTGTAAAGAGTGTTGCAATAGTTTCATCATTACTTCAGAACGTCACACTCTATCCGAGTGTCTGTTATCCGAGTGTTCACAGCCCACTCCAGCTAAAGGGACCGTGCAGCAGAGTGAGACGTCAGTCCAGCTGAACTCCGTAGCAGAGTGTGTAGGCCGCATGTGGTCTTGTTTACCAGTTTTATACCATAAGTATATATACTCTTTTGATCCTGTGAGGGAAACTTGGTCTCTGCATTTTTCCCAATCCGCGAATTAGTGAAACACACTCAGCACACAGTGAACACACAGTGAGGTAGAGCACACACTAATCCCGGCGCAGTGAACTGCCTGCTACAACAGCGGAACTCGGGGAGCAGTGAGGTTAGGTGCCTTGCTCAAGGGCACTTCAGCCGTACCTACTGGTCGGTACAAGTCTGAAGCGCTAACCAGTAGGCCACGGCTGCCGCTTGATCATGAATTAGTCATGAAACAAAATAAATTGCGTAGTGTTCATCATCCTCACATGTTTGGTACGTGTTAAGTTTGGAACAGGCTGTACTTTTTTTTTTGTTGGATTGGAACCTAAGGTCCTAAGCCTGTGTTCCGTCTGGTGTCCCCTGCAGGTGTACGAGCTGACGCTACACTACACGCAGCACGGCGACCACAACGTGGTGACTGCCTCGCTGGAGCTGCTCCAGCAGGCATTCCGCACGCCGCCGCCCGAGCTTCTGCACATGCTCACCACCCCAGGTGTCCTGCCACGCCACACTGTCTTCCGCCAGGAGGCAGACAGCCGAGCCCGCAGCGGCAGCATCGTGGAGCTCATCGGTAAAGCCCTCCACTCTCTCTCTGCCCTTGCCATCCTCACTGGACCGCCCAGCTGTCAGTCATGACCAAGCTCACTGTCGATTGGTTCACGTGTCGATTGCCCAACCCTTAAAGGGATACTCCAGAGAACAAACAACCTAGGGTCTATTTTCGGTTGTTAACAAGTTCAAACTTTCGTTTGAGATCAAAATAATGTTAATTGGTGGTGTTTTGAGCAATTCACAATGAAATGGCTTGTAGTGGAAGCTCTGGTGCAAAAGCGCTCACATCAAAAAACAAACAATGCTCAAAATATTACACTTCGATGATCGTGTGGTGAGGATCCCTAAAGAAAAACCGAAGTATTGTAAACTTTGAACTGGTACAAAAAAGTTCTAACAAGAAGGAAGCACATTTTCTGACTTCATGTTCCAGTAGCTTCAAATCAGCGGGTGCAGTCTTGCTAAAAGCTCTACCAATTAACGTAATTTTGCTCTCAAACACTCATGGCATCTGGGTATTAATAGTCTTTTCTCACATGCACATCTGTCACATTTAATCACTGTGCCTTCACTTCACTTTTCCTACTGCTGCTGTAGTTTCTATTAATCACTTCACTTGACTGGAAGCACATGACTTGTCTGCTGGTCTCCTTAACGTGACTCACTCTGAAGTGCTGCACTCTTAATGGATTTGTTTTCTCTCTTAACCGGTTGCGCTCACTCCTTAAAAGGGGAGGGGGGGGGGGCTTTTTCCCCCGTGGGCTGACAGGGCTTTTATTTTTTCTTTTCTTGCCTTTATTTCCTGTTTCCTCTCTGCCTCTGCAGCTGGCGGAAGCTCATCGTGGAGCCCGCTCCTCCTCAGGAAGCAGAAAGGTGACTTCCTGTGCTATTCCCTAACACCTCCCCCTCTTTCCTTGCTTCCTCAGTGCTTTACCTCTCCCTTAGTTCTGGTCTATGGTCTCCCATTTTCTGATTCTGTCTGTGTTAGCTGTGATAATGAAATGGTAGTTGGGAAAGATATGAAGAGGCGTCTGTCTGTTGTGTTGTCTGGACCCACTGGCTTAAAGTTGACCGCTGTGCCTCTGCTCCTGCTGTACAGCATGGAGATGTATTTTAAGTGGCTGGACTGTGATGGCCGTGAACTTTAACCTTTCTCTCCACCTTCAGGAAAAGTGCTGTCGGGGGAGGAGGAGGGGTTGGAGGATGACCCTGAAACGAGGGCAGAGGTCACCGGCTCCTTCACAGGTGAGGAGACCCTCACCATCTCTTATCCACAGGCCAAACCACCAGCACAGGGTTATCGAGAGGAAAGGAGAAAGCCGTTCACAACCGGCTAAAGGCTTCTAGAAAGCAATCGTCCAAATTACGTTTTTCTTTCTCTCTCTCTCTCTCTCTCTCTCTCTCTCTCTCCCTCAGCGTCAGTCACTACCGAGTCGGGCAGCAGCGACGTGTCGGCGCCGTCGTCGTCGGGCGTGTCCTCGCTGACACCAGCAGACATCATTACCCAGCAGCCGCGCTCCTCCCAGCGTGCCCTGCAGCCGGGCGACTCGGTGGAGCTGAGCGGCGCCGGGGGCGACAGCGGGCCCGACGACGCAGACGCCGACGAGGAGGACATGCTGAGCCGCAGCTCCAGTGGCGGCGCTGGCGGGCCAGGAGGAGGGGCCGTCCCCTCAGCGGCCGTGACCAGCGAGGAGTCCGTTGACGGTGACTCAAGGCAGGACCAACAGCAGCAGCGGCCCTCGGTTGCCCCGAGCGACAGCTCCCAGACCACCACGGAGGGGCCTGACTCGGCCGCCACACCCTCGGAGTGCCCTGAGCTCGTAAGTGTGCCACCGCGACGGCCCGGCCCCAGTCCGAGCCCCAGCCCCTGTCCGAGCCCGACCCTGCCCTCTCCGACCTCCACCGAGGGCCCCGACGCCTCCACACACTCGGACAGCTCGTCCTCCACCGGCGAGGCGTCTTCGGCCTACAGGCCCTCTTCTTCCTCCTCTACCTCCTCCTCCTCTTCCTCCTGTTCAGTGGCCTCTCTGGCCAGCGGGAGTGACCAGGTCAGCAGGCGGCTTCAGACAGTTTGCCCCCCCCCCCCTGTCTTTTTTTTCCTTTTTTTTTTTTTACTCCTTCTATTTTTGGTTTCATGGGGAGAGGGAGGGTGGCTTTTGGTGTCTACCCTCCCAGTTGTGCTCGTTCGTGGTCTCGCCCTTATTGCATTGGAACTCTCCTTTCTTGCACGTGCTTTGATTGGCTGTGTATTGAGATAAAAAAAAACATTTTTTGAACTCTTCCTCCCCCTCCTAGATGTAGACTCCGCCTCTATGACCCCACCCCGCCCCCAACATGATCGTTGTCATCCTCGGCTCGTTTTTCTCTCTCTTTCCCAGAGATCTGTGGGCTCCAAAACCTCGTCCTCCTCTCCCGTTAAGACGCCACGCATGGATAGTGTCATCCCTCCAGCATCCGCATCTGCGTTACTGATTTCTTTTTTATTTCGTCTAGATATCGATTTTTTTCTGTCTTGTTCCTTTTGAAGTTGCCTGAAACCCATGAGCATGTTCGCTTGCCAACGAAGAGATCTGAACGACACTGTCCCAGCCACTGGCCCGAGTTGTCTTCCCCTGTTTAAACATGCCCTGAACAGCCTAAAGAAAGGCCTGCGCATGCAAAGTGCAAAGTTTACTCAATTTTACAAATTTAGCTTAGGTAAAATATTAACATATGATAAGATATTTGCAGTTATGTAAATCATCTTATTAATTATTAGGACTTTTTAACAAAACGTCAGTACAACTCCAACACAGATGTAAGCATGTGTCTTGCTGTGTGAGGTAGATGAGTCATTCTGAATGAAATTCTTGCCATTTCACCAGACATGGCTGTGTATGTGTAGGCCTTTTCTCAGGCACAATAAGCACTTCTACTGGGCATTGTTTCCTTACCATTTTAGAACAAGTAGTAATGAATGGTCAGTTACTGTTTAATGAATGTTTGGTTATCTTTGTTATTCTGTCAACAGCTTATACATACAGTTCAGCCTAGACCTAGCTGTGTCTGAATTTGTCAGTTGTGTAAAAATGTATTTGTGTGTGTGTGTGTGTGAAAGGTTCTGGATGGTAGTGAGAGTCAGTATTCAGGGATGCAGATTGGAACACTACAAGATGAGGAGGAAGAGGGTGGCGCTCCTGGCCCAGATGAACCTTTGGAGTCCTTCTCCCAGTCCGTGTTAGGTACGTGTGCCAACGTCAGCAATCATCTGTCACGTTAGAAATGCCCACTTGATGAAAATAAAGTCTGTGAAGCAAACAGTATGTCTTGGACATGAATTCAGTCCCAAATATCACACAAGTAATGTGTGTTCTCTCTGCTCCCTGCTCCCAAAGCCATGACGAGGCCCCACCTGCTGGAAGGGAAAGGTCACAACAGGCAGGCGTCGGACAGCAGTGTGGACCGCTTCATACCAAAGGATGAGCAGCTGGAGCCCCCCGACCCAGAGACCAAGGTGAGCTGCCCGGGACAGGAAAAAAGAGTCTCAGTCTCAGACACAGACCAAGGTAAGGTCTGGGACAGTTAAAACAGGCCCAGACAGAGGTGTAGTGACAGACAAAAACACACAGACGGAGGGTCACAGGCACACAGATCTACTGAGGCCCCTTGGTTGAGATTAAGCCGACAGTCTTACATCGTTGTGCTAGAGAAGGAGCGATTGTGAGACTGACCATACTTGTTGGTCCCGCAGCCGTCCAGGATCAAAGGGGTTATTGGACACTACACCGACCCCAAGGAGGAGCCTCTGGTCCACTGTGTGCGCCTGCTGGCCGCTTCCTTCCTACTGACTGGACAGAAAAATGGTGAGGAGGAGGAGAATGGGCCAATTAAATGAAATCGGCAAAATAGCCAAATTGGCATAATAGCCAATCATATAGTGACTGGTTGGATTGAACATTTTAATATAATATTTCAGGAAAACAATCATTACTTTATATCACTGATATGAATGTGGAAATGTATGCAGAACTAACTTTGTCGCCAAGATAAGTATATTTGGTGTAACTGGTATCATTTAAGGGTTCTGTGTGATTTAAAATAAAAACACACCTCAATTATTATTGTGGGAAGTTCCGCTGCACAGGAGTGTTGGCAAGCATGTGGCAAGCATGTGGAGGCTGCAGGCTGTGGTGTGTGTTTGCTGACCTGGTTGTGCGTTGGGTGTGCTGCAGGGCTGGTGCCGGACAGGGAGGTGCGGGTCAGTGTGAAGGCCCTGGCCGTGAGCTGTGTGGGGGCGGCCGCTGCTCTCCATCCTGAGGCCTTCTTCAACACCCTCTACCTGGAGCCGCTAGAGGGCCTAGCCCCAGATGGTGAGCGTGCACACACTCACACACTCACACACAAACACACACACACACACACACACACACACACACACACACAAACCGTTATTAGCCCCAAAGGATGCATACTGTAGATGCATAGAGATGCGATGGAGATCATATGTCGCATGTCATTAAGAAAGGACAATAAGTGATAAGATGTGTGCTATTCCATTGGAATAAAGGCCAAAACTTCAAATACAAAACTTCAAGAATGCATGTTGAAATGTGTGCACAAATATGTGATGACCAGTACTCATGCGTGGACCTTCACAGAGCAACAGTATATCAGCGACATCCTGAAGTATGTGGACCACGGTGACCCGCAGATCCGGGGGGCCACGGCCATCCTGTGCGGTGCCCTGATCCAGGCCATCCTGCTCAAGACGCGCTTCAACGTGGAGGCCTGGCTGGCCACGGTCCAGAGCTCAACTGGTGAGCGCCTGCCGAGACGAGACGAGAGACACTTACAGAGTGCCTCTCAAGAAGGGTTTACAGTGGAGATTTATGACTGTGTCTGATTACACCACACTAATACCAGATCCTCTATCCACTCTTGTCCTGTCCTGTCCTGTCTCTCTCTCTTTATCTCTCTCTCTCTCTCTCTCTCTCTCTCTCTCTCTCTCTCTCTCTCTCTCTCTCTCTTTTTGGGACTCACCCACCTCTTCCCCCTCTCCTCCACAGGAAACCCCATCTCGCTAGTGGACTTAGTGCCTTTGCTGCAGAAGTGCTTGCGGGACGAGTCGTCGGTGACCTGTAAGATGTCCTGTGCTGCTGTGAGGGTGAGTAGGAGATGAAGCCCGGTCCCATAGGATGGACTCAACTGTGACAATAATATAATACTTGATATCATATTATAATACTTTAACAACTGTTGTGGCACATCAGAGGAACCACTGTAGCTACTAGCTAGACCAAGAAACCGTTAACATTTTCATGATTAATCACAGCAATTTTTTTCTTCCATACCTAGTCTAAATCCCAAGCTAACTAACAAGACGTGTGTGTATGTGTGTGTCTGTGTGTGTCTGTGTGTGTCTGTGTGTCTGTGTGTGTGTGTGTGTGTGTGTGTGTGTGTGTGTGTGTGTGTGTGTGTGTGTGTGTGTGTGTGTGTGTGTGTGTGTGTCTGTGTGTGTTACAGCACTGCATCATGGCTCTGAGCAGCAGCAGCCTGAGTGAGCTGGGCCTGCGGCTGCTGATTGACCTGCTGGCCCTCCGTGACTGCTCCTACTGGCTCGTCCGCACCGAGCTGCTGGAAACGGTGGCCGAGGTGGACTTCAGGTAGTTAGTCTTCTCTATACACACTACAGGTCTTAACATCCTCTGCAGAGGCAGTGGACAGGTCGTTAAGATTTCAAAATAGATCATTATAAATAACTGCGGCGAGTTTCTTATTAATACAATGCATCATTATATATAGTAGGGGCACATTCTACTACCGTAAAACTTCAAATAATAGCCTGTCTCTATTAAACGCCTGGGTTAAAGGCCGGTCTAAAATAGAGGCCTGGTCTTTTTTTGTTTCGGGTTGTATTTAATCTTCTAAAACCCGTCAGATCGTCTGTTTAAGCCAGTATGGTGCAGACTGCGTACGCTAACTTTATGATTAGATGGCATTAAAAGACTCCGGTGGGGAAAAGCTAGTTCCAAATTGTATAACTTTTTTCAATATGAACTATGCCTATATGTCAGATAGGCCGATTGTAAGCTTGTTTTATGGCTGGCAACAAAACAAATGGGTTCAGAAAACGTTATTCTTAATTCTAAATGCATACCGCCATGGCAATAAAGAGAAAGAAGTAGGCTATGATTTGAAATGTAAGCTGACTGTTGTCAAATTTGCTAAATAAAATACGGGAGAAACAATATGGTTCATGTTGTTTCATTTGTGCCGAAAAGGAGGGAGAATGCGTTATTACGCACTTTCCACTTTTGCATAAATAATTCCTGAACGGTTTTGGTCAGGGCTGAAAATGCAACTGTATTTGACAGAGGACAGATATAGGTTGCTAGTGACAAAATATGAGCTTTCAGTGTGATGCGATCTCTTTGTAAATTACATTTGATTCAAACATGTTTCATCTGTTCTGGCTATCCCCGCTATTTGGATCTTATCTCACTCAATGAACAACATATCAACACTAAATGAATGATGATCCGTAATTGTCATCGGATAGCCTAGTCATATGGGTAGACATTCAGTGTGTTTGAAATTAATTCATTTGATAATATTTTCCATCTTTGCAGAGGAAAGTTTTGTGTAAAGGGAATTAAAGGCCTGTCTCATGTAGACACCTGTCTCTAATACTAGACAGTGCAGTTGGGTATTTGGGAAAATAAAAGCCTGGGCTATTATTTGGAGTTTTTTTACGGTATATTAGACACGTTTGGCCGGCTAACAGTTTGTTGTACATGAGAAGATCAGATGTGCATCAGTGCTGTAATAATAATGTTGTCCTTGTCCTTCAGATTGGTTAATTTCCTTGAGAGGAGAACGGATAGTTTGCACAAAGGAGAACATCATTACACCGGGGTATGCACACAGACACGAGTACACATCACCAACACTTTTGCTGCGATTGGGACTTGGGCCGTGTCCTGTTGTACCTGGCTAAATGTGACTCCAAATGGTCCAATAGTGTTTTGGCATGAGTGGTGTTTGCTAAACACGCACACATCAACAATTAACATCTTTTGTTTCACTGCAAATCATGCATGCATCATAAATGTGTTTTACGTGGTTAGTGTTTTGTAGTTATAGTGTAGTTTAGTGTTTGATGTGATGATGTTTGATAGTGTTTGATGAGTGTGTTTTGTTAATCATGTTATTGTTTGACGTGGTTAGTGTTTTGTAGTTTAAAGCAGCACCAAAGAGTTTTTGTTGTACCTTAAAATAATGTTTCCAAAATCGTTTCAGTGGTTCATCAACTCGTAACAGGGTGAACGGCAATTCTGCATTCGCTTCCCAACCCTCTAGCGGCTGTAACCGCACTATGCAAGTTTGTCAGATCGGGTAGCTGATCTGTAGTTCGATGGAATGAGACATAAGAAACTACAAATTTGACTTGTTTCTGATGTCGCAATACATCATACTTTCATAAAATCATGCAACAGACTCTACCTTGTCTGTGGACATCGTTATTTGCAAAGTTTGTCCTGGATAAACAAATAGCATGCGTGGGACAGAGGAAAAGTGCTTTGGTGTTGCTTTAATATCTGGCATTTGACGTGGTTAATGGTTTGTACTTTAACAGCTTAGCGTTTAACGTGGTTAGTGTTTTGTAGTTTAATATCTGAGTGTTTGACGTGGTTAATGTTTTGTAGTTGAATAGCTTAGCGTTTAACGTGGTTAGTGTTTTGTAGTTTAATATCTGAGTGTTTGACGTGGTTAATGTTCTGTAGTTGAATAGCTTAGCGTTTAACGTGGTTAGTGTTTTGTAGTTTAATATCTGAGTGTTTGACGTGGTTAATGTTTTGTAGTTTAATATCTGAGTGTTTGACGTGGTTAATGTTTTGTAGTTTAATAGCTTAGCGTTTAATGTGGTTAGTGTTTTGTAATTTTTCTGTTATGTCGCTTCTTTTCCCAGTTGCTCAGACTACAGGACCGGATCCTCAGTGATGTCATCGTCTACCTTCTGGGGGATGAGGACCCCAGAGTCAGACATGTTGCTGCTGCTACTGTCAGCAGGTACCACACACACACAGACAGACATACACACAGACACACACACACACACACACGCACCACGCAGACAGGCCACTTCTAACACCGCAGTGTGTGTGTGTGTGTGTGTGTGTGTGTGTGTGTGTCTGTGTCTGTGTGTGCTCGTTTCCCCAGGGTGGTGTCACGACTGTTCTACGACTGTGACCAGGCACAGGCGGACCCTGTGGTGGCCATTGCACGGGAGCAGAGCAGCTTGTACCTCCAGCTACTGATGCACGAGACCCAGCCGCCCTCTCAGTTTACCGTCAGCACTATCACCAGGTACTCACCCTGCCCGGCACCTCTCACCTGGTGTCCGCTGAGTTTGATGCTAATGATGAGGAGATGTAGCCCAGATCTAGAATATTCCATTATGGAAGTTTCAATCTTTGTCAATAGAACGCCACAGAAACCACTTGGACAGCACAGAGCTCTGCCAAGGCAATATTGAGCAACATCATTGTGCAACAGTGAAACTACACGCCTACTTACTTGGCTCCAAAATGTTAGGGGGTGGGCCTTGGCCTATGTGACACCTTCACACCAAGCTTTGAGTAATGCTTCATACAGAAAAACATACAAGCTCCATCGAAAACATAAGCTCCTTGGCAGAGGTAAACATATAGCTTGGCAGAGGTAAACATATAGCTTGTGTCTGGGAAAATTCTGCAAAACAGAATGTGTAAAGCAATGTAATGTGAATTATGCCAAGCCTGAAAGAGCAAGAAGTATGTATAGCATACTGTATGTGTATCAAAGATTAAGAATGTCTTTAATATCCCTAAGGGGCAATTTATAGTACAGTAGTATCCACACATACGTCAGCCACACAAATCACATGACATCAACATGAACAATAAGTGCATAACAAAAAAACATTTTAAATATAAAAACATACTTCTGTGTTTGTAGGACATACAGGGGCTACAACTTGTCCCTGGGTACCTCTGATGTGACCATGGAGAACAACTTGTCTCGAGTGATAAGTGCAGTGTCCCATGCGCTCTCGTCCTCCACGTCCAGAGCTCTCACGGTCAGTGGGTTTCCCCCGTCCAGACCCCCGGGGGCCAGGCTCAGGAGGGTCAGGGTTAACGTCACAAGTGCTCCAGAAGAACTGCTATGTGAAAATATTCCAATTTGTTATTGTAGAAACCTAACAAGAATTATGTGAATTTGAGTTTTTGTCCCAAAGACTGTAGCTGTGGTATTGTTTATGGAAGGAGG
Source organism: Alosa alosa (assembly GCF_017589495.1). Taxonomy (NCBI): domain Eukaryota; kingdom Metazoa; phylum Chordata; class Actinopteri; order Clupeiformes; family Clupeidae; genus Alosa; species Alosa alosa. The sequence goes on along the minus strand of NC_063189.1, from coordinate 31,748,695 downwards.
TAGTTTTGTTTACTATAGTGGCGTTTTAGTAGTAGTGTGTATTTAATTAGGCACGTCTGTGGGCTTAAATGCCACTTTGGTTTAAGATTCTGTAAGAGGATTATGTTTGTAGGTTTGTGCCACCTATAGTCCCCGCATGTAACCATACATCTGATCATGCAAAAAGAGTCTTATGTTAATCTTACAGTGCTAACAAGAGCAAGCTCTGCAGAATATGGTGTTGTCATTTTAGGATGTTCATCTAGCCTCAGATTAAATGTGTGTGTGTGTGTGTGTGTGTGTGTGTGTGTGTGTGTGTGTGTGTGTGTGTGTGTGTGTGTGTGTGTGTGTGTGTGTGTGTGTGTGTGTGTGTGTGTGTGTGTGTGTGTGTGTGTTGTCTTTGTGTAGTTTGGCTGCTGTGAGGCCCTGTGTCTGCTGAGCTCCAGTTTTCCGGTGACAGGTTGGAGACAGGCTGGCACTGGCTACTGGGGCCCTCCGACCACTCACCTCAGCAGGTGGCAAACCAGAGCCGCACCAAGAGACGCTCACGCCAGGTCACACACACACACACACACACACACACACTGCCACTCACCTCAGCCACGGCAACCAGAGCCGCTCCCTCTCTCTCTCTCTTTTTTCTTTCTTTCTTTCTTTCTTTCTTTTGTGTGTGTATGTGTATGTGTGTGTGTTCCAGGAAAGCATAATACTGTAGTAATTGCTGTGCTGTCCACTGACTCAGCGGTGGTTGGATGATGAGCACCATGAGTTTGTGGACCACACATTGTTGTCATCCTAATTTCTACCCAAATTCACAAACCCATATCATATAGTTCTTTTATTGTTATCATGTGTTCATGTTACCTGGAGACTGTGTGTGTGTGTGTGTGTGTGTGCTCGTGGGTATATAGTGCATTGAGAGTTAAAGTGCCCATCCTGCCCCCAGCCTATCCCAGTCGAGTGTCCCGGAGGAGCCCAGGAGGTGCCTGACCGTGGGCATGGCCAACATGGTGCTCTCGCTGCTGTCCTCCGCCTGGTTCCCCCTGGATCTGTCGGCCCACCAGGACGCCCTGGTGCTGGCTGGGAACCTGCTGGCCGGTGAGCTGACAGTCACTGGTTATCACACACACACACACACACACACACCTAACCTCCAAACCTTGTTTTGAATGGAGCCTTCCCACTCCGACACACACAACCTCCTCACACACACACTTCGTGTGGTGTTTCACTCACTGACTACCCCTCCCACTCACACACACAACCTCCTCACACACACACGTTGTGCCATCTCTGCAGCTGCCTCCCCCAAGTGCATGAAGAGCCCCTGGAGTGGCGAGGAGGAGACCAACTGCAGCAGCCAAGCAGGAGGAGCCGTGGCCGGCCCTCAGTGACCGCTCTCTCATCGGCATGGTGGAGCAGCTCTTCTCCCACCTCCTCAAGGTCCTCAACATCTGCGCCCATGTGCTGGACGACACGCCACCTGGCCCCGCCGTCAAGGTGACTCTCGTAAACACACTTATGCGTGTGCACACACACACACACACACACACACACACACACACACACACACACACACACACACACACACACACACACACAGTCAGAGGAGACTCTCTGCCCTTCAAATGGTCAGACACATCCAGCAGGTCCTAACGGGTGCTCTGTGATGAATGATTTTATTATATCAAGACTGTAGTGAGCTGAACAAGAAACAAAGGATGTTGGGAGAATCGCAAATGTAGTAGTAAAATAAACACTGGCAGACCTAAGAAGAAGAATATCAGTGTGGAGAGGCCAACTCTGTGTATGGAATGTAATTATACGCATACAGTATATTTGACAGAGACTTAAGCAAGAGGACTTAGAAATGTCCCTCCACCGTCCTGTTGTTGACGGGTTTTGTTGTTCCATGTGCCCAGGCCACGCTGCCCTCCCTGGCTAACCCCCCGTCCCTGAGCCCCATCCGCAGGAAGGGCAAAGACAAGGACACGGCCGAACCGCCCGCTCCCATGAGCCCCAAGAAGGGGGGCGACCCCAACACAGGTACAGGTACAGGTGCAGCTCCGCACTAAGGCCTGCAGCTGCGGCAGTGTCCGAATCATCCACTTCACTCATCTTTCCTCTAAGCTGTTTTGGCCATATGCCATGCCACTGTTGACCATTTGTTACTGTGACTGAGCTCAAGTGACCTGGTTGCATCCATAAGGAATCCTTCTTCAGCAGAATAGAAATCCAAGAACAAAAGCAACTGTTTAGCCTGGCACTGGAGCATATGGTTGCTCATTTATATTTAATATATTTATTATTATTATAATTATTATTTTTTTTTTGTTTTTTTGTTTTCATGTTTTCCCTAAATCGTCTAATTTCAATCAATTGTCAAGAATGTCAACCAGTTTGTACTGGCTGTGTACTGTATAGCGTGTGTTGGCCAGCGTGTTCTGAGTGGAGCTTTGTCCTCCTCTACTCCGTGTCACCAGGCCGGCCAGCAGACAGCACAGTGGCTGCGCCCGTCAGCAAGTCCACCACTCTAGGCAGTTTCTACCACCTTCCTCCCTACCTGAAGCTCTATGACGTTCTCAAGGCCACATATGCCAACTACAGGGTGGGTATCACACGCACACACACACACACACACACACACACTCGCGCACACACACACACACACTCGGATGACCAGCAAAGGCTTGCCTTGCAGCAGTGTTATCTATTCTGCATGTGTTCTCATGTGCAGGTGACACTGGATCTCCACACCACCAATGAGAAGTTTGGCGGTTTCCTGCGCTCCTCGCTGGACGTGCTCTCCCAGCTGCTGGAGCTGGCCACGTTACACGACATCGGGAAAGTATGTTTCTCGTCCGACTGACATTTGCTGTCCATCATAATGGTCTACCTCCTCTCCACCTCCTCTCCACCTCCTCCATTCCTTCTCTGTCTCCTCTCCACCTCCTCTCTGCCTCTTCTCCACCTCCTCTCTGCCTCTTCTCCACCTCCTCTCTGCCTCTTCTCCACCTCTTCTTTGCCTCTTCTTTGCCTCTTCTCCACCTCCTCTCCACCTCCTCTCCACCTCCTCCATTCCTTCTCTGTCTCCTCTCCACCTCCTCCTCTCCACCTCCTCTCTGCCTCTTCTCCACCTCCTCTCTGCCTCTTCTTTGCCTCTTCTCCACCTCCTCTCCACCTCCTCCATTCCTTCTCTGTCTCCTCTCCACCTCCTCCTCTCCACCTCCTCTGCCTCTTCTCCACCTCTTCTTTGCCTCTTCTCCGACCTGTCATCTCCCCTTTGCCGATCTGCCTCTTCTCCTCTCCCCATCCCCACCTCCTCCCTTCACCTCCTCCTCACCTCCACTCATGTTCTTCTGTCAGCCCCCCTTTCTAACTGGCTCTCCTCATCTCTTCACCAGTGTGTGGAGGAAGTCTTGGGGTACCTCAAGTCCTGCTTCTCCAGAGAGCCAACAATGGCCACTGTTCAGGTGCACAGGTGAGATTAACTGACCTTCACGGTGAACCCAGCCACTCTTCAAGCAGCACTGTCATTAACTGACCTTCCTACCACCTTTATCCTACCTTTTTAGCCCAGTTCCAAAGCACACAAGCTCACTTCTCCACTCTACACATTGTCCTGTCATCTGTTGTGTCCCCTCCTGCTCTCTCCAGCTACTGAAGACGTTGTTTGGGACAACCTGGCGTCCCAGTACGAGGGGGCCGGGCCAAGACCCATGTCGCTTTCCCGGGAAGGCTCCTCCGGTTTGGTCCAGCTGCCTGGCGGCCCGGCCTCTACCACTACTGCTTCATGGCACCCTACACCCACTTCACCCAGGCACTGGCCGATGCCAGCCTCAGGAACATGGTGCAGGCCGAGCAGGAACAGGACGCCTCAGGGTATATATGCATGCACACACACACACACACACGGTGCAGGAACAGGGCTACTAAGGTACATATACCGCAGCACACACATCATCACAATATCACACACATCATCACACATCGGTGCAGGAACAGGGTGGACCTCAAGGTACATATATCGCAGTGCACACACACACACACACACACACACACAATACATGGTGTGGGAACAGGGACGCCTCCATGGGTACATATCGTGACACGCTATCACACACAATATCATCAATAACACATCACAATACGGTGCAGGAACAGGGCGTTTCAAGGTACAAAACCGGTCATCAATAAATAACACAATAATACCAATACGGTGCAGGAACAGGACGCCAAGGTATACATATACGCGGCATGCACACGCTATCAATATCAATAATAATTCCACACACATGCACACACACACACAATAATATGTTAATACATGCCAGATGGTGCAGGCTGAGCAGGAACAGGACGCCTCAGGGTACAACACACACACACACACACACACACACACACACACACACACGCGCATGCATACATGGCTGTGTCCATGTACTCATAAATAAATGGTCATTCGACATTCAAACCGAGTGCACACATGGTGACACATGCAGGTATTTAGTGGACACACACATTTCATATATTTCATATCTTGCTGTTGGCTCCACAGATGGTTTGATGTCATGCAGAAGGTGTCCAGTCAGATGAGGTCCAGTATCACCAATGTCACGCGCCACAGAGGTGACAAGGTATGGTCCAGTGCTCCTGTGCTTGCTCTTTGGATTATGGGGTGGCAAAAGTACTGGGCCAGACTGTTTAAGATTGGGAAATATATAAATAATTATATATAACACCTTTTGAAGTTTTTTTTGATAACCTCAGACGCAGAACTTTTTTCTTGCTTTAAGCCGTTAAGCTTTAAGGGAAGTTCTGACTGCTTAAGTCAAGTGCAGACTTCATGCATGAGAATGCAAGGTGTGAAGAATAATAATAAAAAACTGTTAAAAAAACAACTGATAAACTGCTCAACAACGTGTTTCAAATAGTAACGTCTAGTTACTAGCTAGCTTGTCTCTTTGTTTTGTTCCATAATGCAACACTAGTTGGAGAGGAGCCTGCAACTTGATAGATTTAGATCTGCAGGTGCAACGGTTTCGTAAGGACATCTTTAAAGGAACAGAAAGAAATGAAAGCGCAATTCTGCTTACTCACCTCTTCTCTCTCTCTCTCTCTCTCTCTCTCTCTCCTCTCTCTCCCTCTCTCCCTCTCTCTCTCTGAGCTGTTGTTTTATTGATAAACGGATGTCTTGGTCAAGGTCTGACTGACCGAATGTCAGTTTATCAATAAACCAGCAGCTCTGTGGCATTAGCGGTGTTGTGCTTTTCTTTGTTTCTGTGACCATAACGCCAGACTGAAATGCCGGTCTTGTCTGTGCACTTTGCCATGTCCAGAATGTCATCCACAACCACATCCGTCTGTTTGAGCCGCTGGTCATCAAGGCACTGAAGCAGTACACCACCAGCACCTCGGTGGCGCTGCAGAGGCAGGTCCTGGACCTGCTGGCCCAGCTTGTGCAGCTGCGGGTCAACTACTGCCTGCTGGACTCTGACCAGGTAAGGGATACTGGACAGAGTTCAGCCTGTTGCTGCCAGAGCTCTTAAGTGGGGATCACGTCGGGAATACTGAAGTGGCAGTGACCAAGCATAACGCAGTGCTCAAACCGCAATAATTTGATTAATTCAAACTAAAGTTTCTATCTTGCTGTTAAGTGCTCGTTTCTGTACACAACAAATAAGCGTCTGGCCCCCCATAGAATTTTACTGTTGTGAGTGGTCAGAATGTCTGAAGTGTTGCTACATCAAGCTGACAGTGATGACCCTTGCGTCACGTTTTGAAAGTTGAACCAAGTTCAGTGTGCAGCTCCTATGTCGCTGGCGCTGCCAGCATTTTCACTGTGAACCACCGCAAACAATCTGACCCCTGCGGCTGGTCAGTGTGATCCCCGCCTTAGACGCGATCGGTTTTTAGCATGTCTCTATAAACCACTGTAATCAGTCCGACTTGTCAGATACTGCTCTACTTAAAGCAGTTACTGACAGTCAGCAGTGAGGTGACTGATCCCATTGTCGCTGATTGAGGTGTTGATCCCTGTACATCTGACTGTCTCTCTTTAACCTTGTCTGTCTCAGGTGTTCATCGGCTTTGTTCTCAAGCAATTTGAGTACATTGAATTGGGCCAGTTCAGGTAAGACTCTCCACACAGATCATATGAAATCCTTACCACACAGCTTAACTCCACACAGATCATATGAATTCCTTACCACACAGCTAAACTCCACACAGATCATATGAATTCCTTACAACACGCACAGCTAAACTCCACACAGATTATATGAAATCCTTAGCACACACACAGTTACACAGCACACAAACATCCCACTGTGTGCTTCCCCTCAGGGATTCGGAGGCGATCGTGCCCAACATCTTCTTCTTCCTGGTGCTGCTGTCCTATGAACGCTACCACTCCAAGCAGATCATCAGCATCCCAAAGATCATCCAGCTCTGCGATGGCATCATGGCCAGTGGGAGGAAGGCAGTTACTCACGGTACACAGGCACAGACACAAACACAGACACATACAGACACAGACACACTGGAAATATGCTAAGGTTTCATGTTGGTTTGGAGCCTGTTTGGTGATTGCGGTTGTGTTGTTCCCTCAGCCATCCCTGCCCTGCAGCCGATAGTCCATGACCTGTTCGTGCTCCGGGGCTCAAACAAAGCCGACGCCGGAAAAGAGCTGGAGACCCAGAAGGAGGTGGTGGTCTCTATGCTGCTCCGCCTTATCCAGTACCATCAGGTAGGCTAACAGATGACCTCCACTGGGCACCGAGGGCAGTTCACAGTGGGATGTATTTGGATGGAGTGGAGTGAAATGCACTCTCTCTGTGTGTGTGTGTGTGTGTGTGTGTGTGTGTGTGTGTGTTGAGTAGGTGCTGGAGAGGTTTATCCTGGTCCTGCAACAGATGGATGTATTTGAATGTAGTGGAGTTTTAATGCTGTGTGTGTGTGTGCGTGCTGGAGATGTTCATCTTGGTCCTGCAACAGAAGGATGCATTTACTGTAAATGTAGTGGAGTTTTAATGCACTGTCTGTGTGTGTGTGTGTGTGTTGAGTAGGTGCTGGAGATGTTCATCCTGGTCCTGCAACAGTGTCATAAAGAGAACGAGGACAAGTGGAAGAGACTCTCTCGCCAGATCGCTGACATCATCCTGCCTATGATCGGCAAACAGCAGGTAACCGTCACCCTGTCACTATCTCAAGTGTCACTGTCTCTCGGCCACATTCCAGATCAGCTGTGGAGTGAAGGGAGAGAAAGGGAGCAGGGCTGGGTTAAGGCCTGAGTTCACATGGTACAGAGCTGTACTGTACATCTGGTTGATGAAGTGTAATGTGCTGATGATGTGTTTGTGTGTGTGTGCTAGATGCATCTGGACTCCCATGAGGCGTTGGGTGTGCTCAACACACTGTTTGAGACGGTGGCTCCCTCCTCACTGAGGCCTGTCGACATGCTGCTCAAGAGCATGTTCGTCACTCCGGCTACTATGGTCAGTCTACTCTCATCTTAATCACACCCCACACACAGATGCATGCACATACACACGCATGTACACCCACGCAGACACAGAGAGACACTCACAAGAGAAATGTTAGCCGATGTTCCCACTGACTTTATTTTTCTTCTCCAGGCGCTTGAATTCAACTGTGATTTTCTATTTAACAACGTGATTGGACCATTTAAAGCAACACCAAAGAACTTTTCCTCTGTCGCACGCACTATTTATTTATCCAGCACTGGCTTTGGAAATAACAATGTCCACAGACAAGGTAGAATATGTTGCATGATTTTATGAAAGTACGATGTATTGCAACATCAGATGCAAGTCACATTTGTAGTTTCTTATGTCTCATTCCATCAAACTACAGATCCGCTACCCAATCTGGCAAACTTACATAGTGCGGTTATAGCCGATAGAGGCCCGCGAAGCGAATGCAGAAGTGCTGTTCACCCTGTTACGAGTGGATGAACCACTGAAACGATTTTGGAAACATTATTTTAAGGTAGAAAAAACTCTTTGGTGTTGCTTTAAGTGAGCAAGGCACAAACAGAAAAAAACGCGAGGGTCGTAAAAACGTGGGGTGCTCATAGTTTTCGAGCGCTTATGTTTTGGAGGTGTTAACCATGTGTCCCCGTGAACCCTGCCTTATTTTTCGAAGTCTTTTTTCCCTCCTGCTGTTGTGGGCGCTCCACAGGCGTCAGTGGGGACGGTGCAGCTGTGGGTGTCTGGCATCCTGGCCGTGCTGCGCGTGCTCATCTCCCAGTCCACTGAGGACATCGTGCTATCCCGCGTGCAGGAGCTCTCCCTGTCCCCCTACCTGCTGTCCTTCCCCACCATCCGCCGGCTGCAGAGCGAGGTGGCCGCTCAGGCGCCCCCCCCACCCCAGCCGGCCGGCGGCCAGGAGACCAACGGCGAGCCCCAGCGCTTCCCACCTGAGGAGACCTTCGCCAGGTGAGCCTGCCCGCTGCACCACTTTAGAGGAGGAGGGGAGGGACAGTCACAGACCCCATCCTGTCAGCTCTGAGTTTGTTTAGAATGACAACGCCTTCTTACATCTGTTCTCTCTCCCTCTCTCTCCATCCCTCCCCTCCATCTCTCTCTCTCTCTCTCTCCCTCCCTCTCATCCCTCCCTCCATCTCTCTCTCTCTCTCCCTCTCCCTCTCCCTCTTTCCCTCTCCATCCCTCCATCTCCATCCCTCCCCTCCATCTCTCTCTCTCTCTCTCTCTCTCTCACTCGCTCCAGGTTCCTGCTGCAGCTGGTGGGTGTGCTGTTGGAGGACATCTCCAGTAAGCAGGTGAAGGTGGACATGAGTGAGCAGCAGCACACGTTCTACTGCCAGCAGCTGGGCACCCTCCTCATGTGCCTCATCCACATCTTCAAGTCCGGTGAGCTCCACATGTGGACTCGGCTAGTCATCATTTACCCCCAGTCAGATCACTTGTAGATGAAAAAGAATAGAGCAACCTGACTTAAAGGGAGGGTAAGCAATGCTGAATGAAGTCACCTGCCTGAGCCACTTAAACGGAGGTTAAGCAATGCTGAATGAAGGCACGTTTGTTTATGCTTATGCTTATGTTTCTTAGCAGATGTGTTGGTCCAAAGTTACTTACATTATATTTGAACCAAAGACTAAACAAAACACACCAGAGAGGGTGCTCAACCCTCCCTTCAGTGCTTCCTGAGAAACTCTATGTAAGAGTACATTCAGAGAATGGAGAGCTAGCAAATTGTAAGAAGATGTTTGATGAATATTACAAAAACTTGAGAGTGTGAATATCAACCTCTCCCACTGTTTCTGCCAGGAATGTTCCGGCGCATCACTGCAGCTGCCACCAAGCTGCTGAAAGCCGAGGGCCCGGCGTCAGGGGTCGGGGTGGGCGAGGGCTGCTTCTACAGCCTGGAGGGTCTGAATGCGCTGGTCCTGCGCCTCATCACCACCCACCCCCCGCTGGTGCTGCTTTGGTGTCAGGTGCTGCTCATCATCAACTACACCAACTACACCTGGTGGTCCGAGGTGCACCAGACGCCCAGGTGAGTGAGTAGGGGACGGGCAGGTGAGCGTGCAGGAGGCGGGGGGGTATGACGGCTGTGTGAGGGACAGTTACTGGATAATTGTGTGTGTTTTTCTGGCATGAAGCTTTCAGAAGTAAAGAACTGCAAGATAAATGAAGGATAAAAGATGAAGGATGGAAGTTTGAGATGACTCCGATGAAAGGGTGTCTGCATTTTTTGCATCCACGTAGTACACAGTTTATAGCCCGGTAGAAACCAGACCCTTCTCAGTCGTAACTGAGAGTGGGTCTGGGGAAGGTTCGTTCACAGTCCATTTCCAAAGGGTGTTCCCAAACGGACGCCGATCAAAATGCCTCGGACGCAATAGGGGAGGCCAAAAACCAATCAGAGCAACAAAAGAGACAGAGTGACGGAAACACACAATTTGCAACACTGTCTGGTTGTAGGGAGAAGCAGGAAGAATTAACCACTTTTTAATTAAACGTAGGCTAGTTTACAAAGACATCGTGCCACACTGAAAGCTAATATGTCACTAGCAATTTACATCTGCCCTCTGTCAAACACAATTGCATTCTCAGCTCTGAACAAAAACCGTTCGCGTTCAAGCGAGCATTTTGTTTCATTAAGTCCTTTCTGGCTGACGGGGACATATAAAGCAGGAATGGGGGCGAGAGACTGAAACATTCAAAGCAATTATGCCGGAATTGTTTCAAGGCAAACACTGAAGTGTAGCATTCGAGTTATGCTCGCATAGCACACCAATTCAAAAGTAGCCTATGTGTTTTCTGTCGGCTACGTGTCCAGCTACTGTAGGCCTATAAATGAACAGAATATCAAACCGTTTTCAGTAGCCTACCACTGTTGCAGATATCACATAGGTACCCCTTACATGTTTGTACAATGTTGCATATTCCAACATAAGGAAGCAGTTAAAAAACTTCTAACTCCCTGTCTTAAACCAACGTGATAGCAGCTTCAAACAAGCGGCAGCAACCATCGTTGATGTTTTTTTTAGAAACCCCGGCTTCTTCAACAGGGTGCGCTATCGTCATCGTGTAAAGCCCGCCTCAAGGGTTCTGATTGGTGCCTAGATCTAGGAAAATTGGAAATGGGCTAGAATGGGTTCTTGGCCAGACGGACTTTCAGAGCCAATCTCGTATTTGCCGGAAGTACATCTGGGTTTTTCCTAGGCTACACAGTTTACATTCATTGTTACATTTGCATCACCGTCAGCATGCTATGCAGTTACAAGGCTGCACTCCTGTTAAATAGGGTCCTATGTGAGATGCAGCACTTTGGTTTAGCCCTGCAATGTTTAATAGGGTCCTGCAGTCTTTCCCACATAATTGAATTCTATTTGTGGTGGTAGGTTTGCAGAATTAACTTTAATGCAACAGGTTTTAGCAAATTAGCGCGGCGTGGTTATGATGCTAACCAGATTTAAGCACAATTTAGTACAACCTGGAAAATCATTGTGTGGTGGTCAATGTTGATATTGTGGTGGGCCGCCACAAATAAGTCAATGAATGGGAAACATTGTCCTATGTGAGATGCAGCACTTGGGTTCAGCCCTGTGATGTTGGAGTGGAGTGGTCATGTGTCTCCCCTCTGTCTGAACCCTGTTAACGTCTCGGTGTCCGCTCCTTCCCCAGGAGGCACAGTATGTCCAGCACAAAGCTGCTGAGTCCACAATCGTCCGGGGAGGGCAACCAGGACGGGCTGGAGACGCGGCTGGCCATGTGCAATCGAGAGATCGTCCGCCGGGGGGCGCTCATCCTCTTCTGTGACTACGTGGTGAGAACGCTCGGCCCTGCTCAACTACACCTCCCCTCCGCAGCCTCAGCCTGCTGTGCCGTGGCGCAATACTGACCCGCGCTCGCTCGCTGCTGTGGACATGCTGCTTTAAAGCAAACCTGGACTCTTTACTTCTGTCCAGTCAGGACTATGGCGTGCTTGGACAGTGGCATGTTGTAAACACAAACACATAGTAGCACATGCTGTAAACGTACCTCTGTACACCACCACAATGGATTAGAAAAGAAACAATAAAGATGTGATTAAAGTGTGGACTCAGCTTCAAGGGTTTGAGCAAAAATATAGCATTAATCGTTTGTGTGGATATAGATGATATAGATTATCAATATAATGGCTTCAGAAATCTCAGGCATAGAAATGTCCTTGCTTGTCTCACTGTCCAAATGCTAATGGTCCTGACTGGCCAGTAGCCTCACATACTGTAGTGCGCGCTGTGGATTTGAATTAGTGCCCAATGTCTTTCTTTCTTATGTTATTCTCTTTCCCTCTGCCATTGCTGCCCCTCAGTGCCAGAACCTGCACGACTCGGAGCACTTGACCTGGCTGACGGTGAATCATGTGCAGGAGCTGATCAGCCTTTCCCATGAGCCCCCGGTGCAGGACTTCATCAGTGCTGTCCACCGAAACTCCGCCGCCAGCGGCCTCTTCATCCAGGCCATCCAGTCCCGCTGCGACAATCTGACCAACGTGAGTGTCTTTCTCACTCACACACACACACACCTTAAATTAAGTTATTTGATTAATTGATTGAAGAATAGACGGCTGCTGAGCATCACCACCATCCACAAACCATTTCTCTAGCCTTATCCCTGCTGTAATATGTCATAATACCCTCCAGTAATGTGAAGTTTGTCCCTCTCCCCTCTCCGTCCCCAGCCCACCATGCTGAAGAAGACCCTGCAGTGTCTGGAGGGGATGCACCTGAGCCAGTCGGGGGCTCTGCTCATGCTCTACGTGGACAAGCTGCTCAGCACGCCCTTCCGGGTGCTAGCGCGCATGGTGGACACGCTGGCCTGCCGCCGTGTGGAGATGCTGCTGGCCGAGACGCTGCAGGTAAGGGCTGCTCCATCACGGCACAACATCTTTATCACACAGTTATTATTATGGGCAAGATTGAGAATCACAATGAGTTTTATACAATTAGTCAATGACTTTGGAAACACCACCGATTTTCTAAACTTTCAAAGTGTGCTTTTTAACAGTGGCATTACTGGTAATCAGGGTATAAAATTAAAAAAACTTTTTGACCTACCTGCCAATGGCAGGTAAGGTGTGAATACTTAACGGCCAAAATATATTTTTACCGGCCACTAATTTTTTATAATAGTAAAATGGTATGACATTCTGTTAATTGTCCATCAATTAATTAATTGTAAGTAGGGAACTATATTAATGACTGTTTTCTGAGGCTGTTGATGAAATGTAATTTATTTTCAATCTCATAATACTATATACAGTACACGTTACACCAGCATGCATTGCACACATGTGCAGTCAAGTGCATTCATATAACTTCTCATGGCTTAAATGTCATTGCCATCAACTATAATCTGACCTGTTTCAGACAATTAAAACGTTAAAAGATTTCATATAACATACTAGAATGTGGCAGCACTGGCACACACACTTCAAAGAACATTATGAAAAAAATAACTAAACAGCAAATTTGCTGTCCTGCCCTTAACACAAGGCAGACGGCACAACCATATCTAACACAAAGTCATTGACTTTGTCACACTGTTGTATATTAGCCACTCTCTCCTCACCCCTGTTTCTGAAAAGCGCCATCTTTCGCTGAATTTTCTTTTTGTTTGATTCTCAGTTGTATGATTATTTTAGGCATTTTTTTTGACTGGCTGTTTTACACCGGCAATATGTCGCCACATACTTGTTAACATTGCTCCGATGATCTCTGACCGTCTCTGACTGACGAAACCAAACAAACGCAGTTACATTTTCGAATGTTGTTCAGTGACTGTGGACAACCAGGGACAAATTCGAAAAATAAAACGCGAATCACACCAGCTGTCGTAATGTGTTTTACACCAGTACTCTTGTGTGTACAATACTAATAATTTATTGTTGAAGCAAGGAAGAGGCGTATTTTATCAGCCAGCCAATGGCGAGTAAGCCTATTTTTTTTATCCGCCAAAACATATTTTTACCCGCATTTGGTGAGTGGCGGGTGCTAATTTTAAACCCTGCTGGTAATTAAATGTTACATGTAATTCAGCTGAAAAACTAATTAGAACATAAAAGTTCAAAAAAAGATTATTTCTACAACAGTTGCCACTGTGAAGTAAATGGTCCAGTTAAGTTGAGAGTTGACCATGCCTCTGTCTGTTTTGCGTCTCCAGAACAGCGTAGCTCAACTGCCTGTGGAGGAGCTGGACAGGCTCCAGGAGTATCTGCAGAGCAGTGGACTGGCCCAGAGGTACCCCACTTCACTTCCTCCCTTACCAACGCTGATTTCTCCTTCTGGCTTTTTTTGTTTTGTTTTGTTTTGTTTTTGTTTTTCTGCTTGGGGAAAGCATTTTCAAAGCATTTACATATATTTATATATTTTCAAAGCATTTACATATATTTAAATTAAGTGTAGAAAATTCAAGTAAAACAATGGTCTTTGCTTTTTTCACAATTTCTTAATGAATGAATGCGCAAATGAACGAATTAATGAATGGATGGATGGATGAATTATTATTTTTTTCAAAAGGATATCCTCCTAGATTACACACCTGGTTCACAGTTCTATATGCGTGTAGCTCCATATGCTCGGTATCCAAACCACACCCACACACAAACAATCCATCTATGCTCCTGAACATGTGACTATGTCCATACACATCAACACAGAGTTTTTATATTATTTGTCTTTCTGTGAAATGCATTCTCGGTGATGTCCCATAGGTGACTTCTAGTGGCGTAACAACATTGTGTGACAGACAGCTCTGATTGTGCTTGCCATTTTCAATCTGCTGACTGGAGTCTTCATGGTCCTTGTAGGCACCAGAGGTTCTACTCCCTGCTGGACAGGTTCCGAGCCTCTCTCCCCGAGGAGACGGCAAGCCCCACACCGCCGGTCAGCACACACCCACTAGATGGAGAGCCACCCCCTCCCACACAGCATGTGGTAGCTAATAAGGTCAGAGCTCGGGCATTGTCCATTGTCTCACTGTTTTTGTTGTTGGCTTGCAAAACATAATTTGCCAAGTATAAGGTACATAGAAATATCCAAATGTTCTGCGTAATTCATCTCTTTACTTGGTCTTCCTGTTTGTTTGTTTGTTTGTTTGTTTTGTTGTTGTGTCAGGAGTGGTATGTGACGTTAGTGAAGTCTCAGTGTTGTTTGGGTGGAGAGGGGGCGTTGTATGAAACCACGGCGCTGCTGACCAAACTGCCCCAGGAGGATCTCAGCGCCATCATGGCCTGCAAGGTAAGAATGGGTGTGGTTGAGGTTTGAGGTCTAAATTCCACTGCACAGGACACACACACACACACACACACACATTGACGTGCTTATGGTGTTATGGTAGTGGATGATGCATGCAACATAGGGATGCATGTTCATTCTACATACATCTAAATACATTCCACTCTGGCTTCTTTTGTTCTCTCCCTCTCTCTCTCCCTCTCTCTCTCTCTCTCTCTCTCCCTCCCCCTCTCCTCACCTCTCTTTCTCCGTTCTTTCAGGAGTTCAATCTGGCCCTGCTGGCCCCCTGCCTGAGTGTTGGGGTGCAGAGGCTAACCCAAGGTCAGGGCGGGGTCCTATTGGACACTGCTCTCCAGGTGACCATGGATCGCCTGTCCGCCACCACGCAGCTCCTCCCCCTCCCCCACCACTCCTTCTTGCCGCCCACCGATGCGGAGTCCGAGCCTGAAGGCTACTGGGACAAACTGGCCGACGTCTATAGTGAGATCCAGAGCCTTCTACAATTACATTTGCATTTATTCATTTAGCAGACACATTAGCTTACATATGTCAGTTTTATTACACGGGCCAATGTGCCTAGCCCTGCTCCTTAACCACTACAATACCACCGCCCCCTTTCTCTCTCTAACCAATGGATGTTATTGTGCAGCATTTATGTTCCACATTCTTCATTTGGCATGGCTACTGCATTTTGAATTTTTGTGTCCCTTTGGATATAAGTGACTGCTGAATACCGGACTTTAATAGAATAGAATAGACTAGAAGGAGTCTGTATCAGTAAGGGGTAGGCACCCCCTTGCTTAGGCAGACTTGAGCTTGACTTCCTGTTAGTCAAAGTTCACTGTTGCTCCACTGGAAGATTAAACAGTCCAGGAGTTCAGCTATTGTGCTCTCCAACAATGGGCCTCCTTTATCAAGGTTCCCAGCGTGGAAAAGCACATCGGCACTTATAAATGGGTAACCGATTTGGATAAGTCAGGCCTAAGGTCTGTTGTAAAAATGTCACCTAACAGAATTTATTATAATCCACTTTTATCTGTCAAATACCCGTAGAGGGTTCTATTTTTACCCTGAACTCTCATGAACTTCTTTTGTCTGTGTGTGCTGGAGGTGCCCCTCCCACGTGCCCCATTGTTAACAAAAAATCAATTAACCAAATAATCAATAATAACCAAATAATAAACCAAACAAGGTAAACAGCAAATATAGAAATACATACAAAATGTTTCCACCAAAATCACATTTGTAAAGAGAAAACCCATATTAGTGATAAACAATTAAAACACTCAAGAATAATGGTTCCCACCACCAATCACCCTACAAACCCCCCTATTTCAACCTAGTGGTGTGCGATGGTGTGTGTGTGGTGTTTAACTAAATAAATGAGTGTTTGACAGGCGCTACCAGAAGACATTAATACAGATGGGAGATGGAAAGCGGGCTTCTATCAGACGGTGCTGAGCCTGTGTGGATGCCCTGTGGCTCTGAAGTCAGTAGTCAGTCACCTGCTGTCTCTCGAAGGAGCCAGTCTGCCTCCTCACCCATGCTGTGATCCCTCCACCAGTTGGCACTATAGATGACTATGTCATCAAGGTCAAAGCCCTCCCCTGAGGACTCTGTCCACAGGCGCTGAATGTGGCTTACGCCCATGGCCCAAATGGAAGCGTGTGAACTGAAAATCCTTCACCACCTCAGTAACAAAGGTCAGGATCTTGCCTTGCCCATGTCCACCAGTCGGCATGGGGTAAGACAGCCTTGGCCACGAAGTCCAGACAGAACAGGCACCGCCCCGCCTTAGAACTGGGCTGCTGGGAAGGAAGGGCTCCTCAGCACAACCGTGTTCACCAACGCTGTCCTCCACGAAGAGATCTTCAGGTAAGATGCGGCTATTTCCACAGATGATGGATTAGTGGCACCCATATTGACACACACCTTCCTGGAGAGGGCCCCTGCCAGCCAGCACTGGTGGCCTCCTTCACCACCCTCACCATAGAGGTCAGTCAGACACCACACACACACACACACACACATGCCACTGTACTTAACACACACTGGTCCCAGTCCTTCCAGTGTCATCCACCTGAACCGGGCCAACTAGTCCATGCCACCTCACGGGAATCCCTCACCCTGGAGAACAGGTAAACATGGCCATAGCAACCTTTTGGCAGTGACCTCCTCATCGGGAAGGCTTCTGGGCATCTGGTTGCTCCTCATACAAAAAAGGCCCTCTACAGTCCTGGGATCAGGACTCTTATCCACTTCTGACACCCATCCAGATCCTACTCATGACCAATAGGAGTGCAGCAGATAATGACTGATGTCTGGGACTAGAAGTGTTGGACAGAGCTGACCTCAGGACTGGTATAAATAGAAGAGGAATGCATAGTGGGGTCATAGCCCTGTTAGGAGCAGCATTGTGCCTCCTCTCTTTCTTACTCTCACTCTGTTTCTCTCCCTCTCGTCCATCTCTACATATCCCACTCCCTTCCTCTCTCTCCCCCTCTTTCTCTCTCTCTCTTTCTCTCCATCTCTCCCTCCCTCCCTCTCTCTCAGACGGTGGTGTGGCGAGTGCTGCAGGACCAGCTCCCTCTGAGCGTGCAGCTGCAGGCGTCCCTGTCCTGTGTGTGTCTGGCCCTGCAGCAGCCGGCTGTCTGGACCCTGCTGGCCTCGGGCCCCTACCTCAGCCAGGCCATGTCCATCATCCACTGCGTCCGCCTGCTCATCCACGCAGGTCAGACAGCACACCCAGGGGACCCAGCGGGGACAGGGAGGACAGGAGACCTGAGAGTGGGAGGGCAGGGTGTCCGAGTAGAAATGGGGCGGTGGTAGTGTAGTGGCTAAGGAGCTGGGCTAGCATGCAGTAGTAGCATAGTGGCCAAGCAGCTGAGTTGCTCTGGGGAGAATGGCCCTTTTAAAATATCGGAACGCCCCCTATTACCACCAGTCCCGTGTAATATATCGGAACGCCAGTTTCCGTACTCTTGCGTGTATGTGTCACTTAATATTAATTTCTATACAAACCAAGATGGCGGATTCCTAAAGAAACGCAAGCACCCACACCATTGGTGTATCTAAATTAGCTATGTACTAAAAATGACATTTTACTGTGACTCGAAGAGCTGTAAACAGTGTTGCAAGGCTTCGTGTACAAATCCGCTTGGAGCTCCAGTGGAATTTTGAAGTAGCAACGAGAATTCTCAGTCTAATCATTCATGTGCCGTTGAAAGGGTGGAAGTAGACGACCCACCAGGCCAGCACTAACCTCCAAGCGCGGTAAACAAAATCAGATATTTCAGGCAGTAAAAGCCCCGGTAAGAACCAAACCAGATTTTGTTCAAATCTACACACCTATCGTAAACGTGCTAATTGCCAACCATTTCGTTCGAAAATTCTAAAACAACAATGTTTTTAATTCATTTTTAATTTAAAATGAACCTTCACGTTTTTAGTAGCCATAGGTGTGTAGATTTGAACAAAATCTAGTTTGTTTCTTCCCGGGGCTTTTACTGCCTGAAATATCCGATTTTGTTTACCACGCTCGGAGTTTATTGCTGGGCTGGTGGGTACTTATTCCCAACCTTCTCACGGCACATCAACGGTTAGCCCTAGAATTCTCGTCGTCGCAATTCAAAATTCCACTGGAGCTCCAAGCGGATTTGTACACGCAGCCTTACAACACTGTTTACAGCTCTTTGAGTCACGGTAAAATGTCATTTTTGGTACATAGCTAATTTAGATAAACTTATGGTGTGGGTGCTTGCGTTTCTTTAGGAATCCGCCGTCTTGGTTTGTATAGAAATGAATATTAAGTGACATACACGTAAGAGGTTGGACATACGTGATGGTTGGTAATATGTGACGTTCCGATATGGCTACTGAAAAATGTAAGGTTCATTTGTCAAATGTTTTTTTGATAAATGTTCATTTATCAAATGTTATATTATTAAAAAACATTGTTGTTTTAGAATTCTCAAACAAATTGGGTGATAATTGGAGGTGTTACGATAATAGTAGTCGCTTTGGATAAAAGTGTCTGCTAAATGAATACATGTAAATGTCCACTGCAGAGGAGCACACAGCCAGGTGCTTGGTGTCAAGGTGTTTGGGCTCTGATAAGGAGATTTCCAGTGGGAGCGGTGGGTTCAAAGGGGTTGGTGGTTCTGAGGAGACAGAGTTGACACTGTCAATGTGTTGACAGTGTTATTATTTAGAGAGGGAGCTGCAGGTCTTTGGTCACTCATTGTATGTTGTGTTTGTGTGTGTGTGTGTGTGTGTGTTTGTGACAGTCGCTGTGGGGCCTGGTGACCAGCTTCTCCGACCGGAAAGAAAGAGGTCTAACTCTGAATCTGGGGAAGATGAAGTGGACTCAGCCAAAGACGGTGAGTTCTAGAGATTCCTCCACAATATTCTACATTCTTTTTACTGAGAACAAGGGAGTGCCTTTTGTCGAGTCTGCCACCAACAATAATTGCAATGTTTTAAAGGAACCCTTCAATTATATAACTGGGATCATAGTCATTTGTTAACATTTTGTGTGTGTGTGTGCATGTGTAGATCTGTCTGTCTGTCTGTCTGTCTGTCTGTCTGTCTGTGTGTGTGTGTGTGTGTGTGTGTGTGTGCATGTGTCTGTGTGTGTGTGTGTGAGTGTGTGTGTGTGTGTGTGTGTGTGTGTGTGTGTGTGTCTGTCTGTCTCTGTGTGTGTGCCTCAGATGTGAGCAAGCAGCGTGCGTGTGAGGTGATGGTTGAGCTGGTGGAGGGCTTGCAGACGGCGCTCTTTCTGGGCCACCCTCGGAACCGGTCTATCCCAGCATTCCTCACTCCCACCCTGCGCAATGTCATCATCAGCCTCGCCAGGCTACCGCTCGTCAACAGCTACACCCGCGTGCCGCCACTGGTGAGACACTCGTGTGTGTGTGTGTGTGTGTGTGTGTGTGTGTGTGAGAGAGAGAGAGAGAGTGTGTCTCTATCCAGTGCTTCTCCTAACGTTGGCGTACTCATGTGCTAGGTGTGGAAGCTGGGCTGGTCCCCCAGGCGTGGTGGTGAGTTTGGTACGGCACTGCCAGAGATCCCTGTGGAGTTCCTGCAGGAGAAGGACGTCTTCAGGGAGTTCCTGTACCGCATCAACACTCTGGGTAACTCCACAGCTTCCTACTGCCCGTAGAGGCAGAGTCTCTTAGAAGTAAAGATGTAGGGGTATTCATCACTCTATGTACACTTGTGTGGACAAATTATAAAACTATGTAATTTTAATGCTTCTTAACATGACATTGTGAAGTATTTGGGGAATTCATCATCTACAGTACATAATATCATTAAAACATTCAGATAATCCAGAGAAATCAAGGGATAGAGCTGAAAGACAATATTGGATAGCCGTGGCCTTTTGAACCTCAGATGGCACTGCATTAAAAGCGGACTTGTTTCTGTAAAGAAAATCATTGTGTGGGCTCAGGAAAACCTCTGGTAGACATTGTCCATGAGCACAGTTTGATGCTCAATTCAGAAATGCTCGTGTAAACTTCACCATGCAACAGCCAAAATTGTATTGAGACATGATACAGAAATGCCACCGTCTTATCTGGGCATGAGCTTAAAATGGACTGGGATAACATGGGGAAAGGTCCTGTGGTTAGACCAATCAAAATGTGCAATTATTTTTGGAAATCATGGACTCATCTGGGCTAGAGGGCTTATCCAAGTATCCAACCTATCCAACTTGTTTTAGTGCTCAAAAAGACAAACAAACAGCACAGTGGTAAACATTCCCTGTCCCAACTTTTTTTGAAACATGTTGCTTCATTTTCAACATTTGATATATTGTCTATGTCCTTTTTGCTGCTAAATATGGGTTTACGAGTCTTGTACATTATCACATTCTGTTTTTATTTGCATTTTACACAGCATCCCAACTTTTGGGATTTGTTGTTGTAATATCTAGTATAATATCTCATATTTAATATAATATCTAATATCTACTCCGTCTAACGTCCTGTGCCTGTGTCAGGGTGGAGCAGTCGGACGCAGTTTGAGGAGACCTGGGCCACACTGTTGGGGGTGCTGGTCACCCAGCCAATCGCCATGGACCAGGAAGAGGAGAGTCCGCAGGAGGTACTGGCTGCCTCCCCAGCGCTCGGCCTGGCCTGGTCTGGTCTGACAAAGAGTGCTCTGTGTCCTTTCAGACACCTCTCTGGGCTTGCCTGACGCTATGATACCGTTGGCCCTCACGCAAGAATGCAGCATCGCTCAGTATTCTGAACAGGCGTAGTCTGTGATGCTCCAGAATGGGAAGGCAAATGAATATAACTCTATTAAGGGTGGCTGATGAGTAAGCCTCAGGGGCCATCTCGGCATGAGGGCCGGCAGCCACAGTGTGTTCTTTTAGTCTTTGTGGTTGCAGTGAGAGGTGCCAAGGACATTTAAAAAAAGAAAGGTAGCCTTACTGACGGCGACCATTTCTTCATGCGCTAAAAAATGTGTGTGTGTGTGTGTGTGTGTGTGTGTGTTAGGAGGATCTGGAGCGGACTCAGATTAACGTGCTTGCGGTGCAGGCCATCACCTCTCTGGTGCTGAGCGCCATGACTCTTCCTGTGGCGGGAAATCCCGCCGTCAGCTGCCTGGAGCAGCAACCGCGCAACAAGACCCTCAAAGCCCTGGATACGAGGGTACACACACACACACACACACACACACACACACACACACACACAGTAAAGCCTTGAAGCACTTGACACAGCTGGTGCTGGTGCTGACACAAGCCTTGCACCAGTGCTCTATACAGTACGTCTTTGCTATGGTGGGTGTACGAGGCTGGTCAGTCAGTGCAAATGACCGATGCCAACCCAGCCCTACAAAGCAGACGCAACCTGGGCACAGAGGCCTGCTGTGGTCAGCAGCCCCACGCGGAAGCTGAGGCGTTGTTGTTCTCTGCTGCGGTCAGCCCCTTGCTGAGGCATTTGTGTTCTCTGTGTTTGGTGCAGGCTTGGGAAGAAGCTGAGTGTGATCCGGGGGGCCGTGGAGAGGGAGATCCAGTCCATGGTGTCCAAGAGGGACAACGTGGCCACTCACTTCCCTTATCAGGCCTGGGACCCCGTGCCCTCACTCTCCTCCTCCTCTGCAGGTGAGACCAGCCGTGGGACACCCAGTCAGTGGCAAGCAGACACTGTGCAATTCTAGCCCCCAACCTGTCCGATTCAACTAACTTCTTCATTGGGCTGAATACCTGTCCGATATGTCGTGTCGTTTGAGCAGGCTCACAGTGTCCCGTCCAATTCGAGTGGATTTTTTGGCGCGTCCGATTTTTTGGTCGTTTGTCTTGCAGTGTGTCCTGCAGTTGAACATGCAGTGTGAGCACAGTAATCGTGTCCGACTGAAATGCGTAGTGTTAGTTATCATATCGTACTCAACTGAAAAAAAAAAAATGCAGTGTCTACCCAGTTTAACAGGCCATACACTAGTGATGAATAAATGTGTAAAGTATATGTTTTTAGTGCATAAGTATGGCAAATAGCATGTGACGAATTGAGGTTATTTCAGTTCAGTAGTGTGGTTATGGCAACGTCTCTAGTGGTTCTGTGTGCTAAAGGCATCACTTCTGCTCCAGAGTGCCAGATTCGTATCGCAGTAATGGCAGATTAGCATCATGCTAATCTAATATGATGTGCCAGTACTAACTGAAACATGAAGCGCCATTGGCTCCATGTCACTGGACTGAACTCTTCTGTGGTTTCTGCTTCTCCAAACAGGCACCCTGATTAGCCACGAGAAGCTCCTCCTGCAGATCAACACAGAGAGAGAGATGGGCAACATGGAGTACAAACTGGGCCAGGTGACACTGAGAATCACTACAATCCCCACAATCCCATAGTGCTGGCAAATTGATGCCACCTTGTGTTAGTGTTCCTCTTGTTAACTGGAACTCTGTATGCATTGTTCCTCCATTTCACTCACTGTGTGTGTGTGTGTGGCAGGTGTCCATTCATTCGGTGTGGCTGGGGAACAACATCACCCCTCTGAGGGAGGAGGAGTGGGACGAGGATGAGGAGGATGAGACCGATGCCCCGGCACCAGCCTCACCCCCCATCTCTCCCATCAACTCAAGGTCACACTTTCTTACTTACTTACTTACTTACACACACACACACACACACACACACACACACACACACACACACACACTCTGACTCAAATTTACTCACAAATACAGATATGCACACATACAGCACACACACACACACACACACACACACACATACTTACATGAACACATACACTCACAAATACACAGATATACTGTATCTTAAACTGATCACTCCTCTTCATAGTTGAGTAAGCCAGGAGGTCTTGACTCCCAATGCTAGGGTCAAGTGCATATACACAACACACCCTAGACGGGCTGATGTTTTCTGACCCTCTCGTAGCCAAGGGCCAACCCTCTGTGTGTTCCCCTGACAGGAAGCACCGTGCTGGAGTAGACATCCACTCCTGCTCCCAGTTCCTCCTGGAGCTCTACAGTCAGTGGATCCTGCCAGGGAGCCCCAGTAACCGCAAGACCCCCGTCATCCTCATCAGTGAGGTGGTGCGATCGGTACGTGTGTGTGTGTGTGTGTGTGTGTGTGTGTGGGGTTTGAAGTTTTTAAAAGGCCTCAGAGAGTTCACTAAGGGAGTCTAAAGAGTGCTCAGAGTATAATCTCACTCTTACTGTAAGAGTCTCTCTTGTTCTGTTACATAACCTCCTATCCACATGCATATCTCACCCTCTTTCTCTCTCTCTCCATCAGCTGCTGGCGGTGTCGGACCTCTTCACTGAGCGGAACCAGTTTGACATGATGTTCTCCACCCTGATGGAGCTGCAGAGAGTGCACCCCCCTGAAGACGAGATCCTCAACCAGTACCTTGTGCCAGCCATCTGCAAGGCCGCCGCCGTGCTGGGCATGTGTGTGTGTGTGTGTGTGTGTGTGTGATTGATCATCGTTTATCTACATACACACAGAAGTCATTCTCTTTGCAGAGGCATCATCTAACTGAACCATGTGTGTGCGTGCGTGCGTGCACGTGTGTGTGTGTAGGATAAGGCCACAGCAGAGCCTGTGTGTCGACTGCTGGAGACGACACTGCGGAGCACGCACCTGCCCAGCCGCATCGGGGCGCTGCACGGCGTCCTCTACGTGCTGGAGTGTGACCTGCTGGACGACACCGCCCGCCAGCTCATCCCTACGGTCAGCGAGTACCTGCTCTCCAACCTCAGAACCCTAGCACAGTGAGTAGTGTGCACACACGCACGAACGCAGCCACTCATTCATTCTCTCTCTCTCTCATGCTATCTTTCTCTCTCTCTGTCTCCTTCTCTCTCTTGCTTGCCCTCTCTCTGTTTCTCTCTCTCTTGCTTTCTTCTTCTTTCTTTCTTGCTTGCTTACTCTCTCTCTTTCTCTCTCTCTATCTCTATCTCTCTCTATCTCCCTCTCTCGCTTGCTTTCTCTCTCTCTCTCCATCTCCCTCTAAACTAAACACCCAAGGGATTACACACATAGAAGTGCTAATATTTGCTCAGTCTATAGAGCTAGACATTGGTAAACAAAGCTAGTTGTACAATATCTGTGGGGTTAGCAAACAACTCGCACAAGCTGAAATAAACATATTCATTTTAGCCATGGAATTAGTTTTGACTTGTTGAACTTCTGCCACATGCAACCTCCCATACACACACACACACACACACACACACACACACACACAGCTCATTAGGCCGCCCTTTTGAGGGAATAGGAGATGTGAGCAGAGAGCAGGTGCTGGTCCCTAATGAAAGGACACCCACAGGCTGGGCTGGGGTTCCTCTGAGGCCATGGCAGCCCCCTGGGAGCGGGCTAATGTTGCACACACACACACACACACACACACTCCTCTCTCTCTCTCTCTCTCTCTCTCTCTCTCTCTCTCTCTCTCTCTCTCTCTCTCTCTCTCTCTCTCTCTCTCTCTCTCTCTCTCTCTCTCTCTCTCTCTCTCTCACACACTGGGGAGCCCTCATGGCCCATGGTTCCAGACCCTCTCACACTAACTTCCGCACGGTTGGTGCATGTGCGGCGTGCCACTGGGATCTGAGACACCATGTGTTCAGGGAGGACTGGAGAGGAACGCCTCTCATGAATGTCGCGAGGCCCCAATGTGCCGTCTTAAAATAGGGCTAGTGTTGTTGGCATGTCACGCATGCAGTGATATGAAATATATGAGCTGGTCAAGCTGCATTTGTTGCAAGTCATGCCATTATGTTTAACTTTGCTGAACCTTGTGACCTTTAGTTTGACTTTTGTGTGTGTGTGTGTGTGTGTGCGTGTGTTAGTTGTGTGAACCTACATAACCAGCAGCACGTGTTGGTGATGTGTGCTGTGGCGTTCTACATGATGGAGAATTACCCTCTGGATGTGGGGTCAGAGTTCAACGCTGGCATCATCCAGGTGGGTGGGCGGGCTGTCTGTCACTCTCAGTTTCATGTTAACCTCATTTTAAGAAGCATGCATCATGAACAGAATGGACATTCAAAGAACTTCATTCAAAGTTATATTGCATTTCTATATGTAGAGAAATGCCTTCTGACCATGATTATTTGTTGCTTTGACATCTGTAGGTAACTCATTTTATCTGTGAAAAGTACAAGTAACAAAGCTAAACCAACTAACTTTTATTTTATTTGCTGTTTTTTCACCGTCCTCCTTCTTTTCATGGAATGCTATTATGGATGCCTTCTATCCTCTCTCCTCCCTCCCTCCCTTCCACTCTCTCGTCCTCCCCTCTAGTTGTGCGGGGTGATTCTGTCGGCCAGTGAGGAGGCCACGCCATCAGTCATCTACCACTGCGTGCTGCGGGGGCTGGAGCGGCTACTGCTGTCGGAGCAGCTGTCGCGCGTCGACGCAGAGACGCTGGTCAAGCTCAGTGTGGAGCGTGTCAACATGCCCAGCCCCCACCGCGCCATGGCCGCCCTGGGCCTCATGCTCACCTGCATGTACACAGGTGACCCGGACGACGCAGGCAGGCTACGTTTCAGTCAGACTTCTCCTTACTAACAACTGACGCCACTAGATAGAATGCTAGCGAGCAGCTAGCAGAGTAGCTAACACTGTAACGGCAACACTGATCTGGTAGCAGGTTGGTCTGCTATGGCTAATACAACGGGCTGTTTTGGTACCAGTTGAGCAGCATTGCTTCTGTTAAATATACTCAGTTGCATTACACTTAGCTAGAGTTACTTAGTAACACCAAGGTATTTTGAATCACAGTATATCAAATGTTAATTACCATCTAGTTGCTAACTTTGCCTGATATGTCATAGTTAGCAGCTAGGTAGTAAGTTAACGTTGCTCCTTTTTGTTGTAATAAAGCCATTCCTAGCTGTGTATTGACTGTCGGATATTTTGGTTAATTTCCAGGAAAGGAGAAAGTCAACCCTGGTCACCCTGGGGATGCCGACCCAACTGCCACAGACAGTGAGACGGTCATTGTTGCTATGGAGCGTGTCTCTGTGCTCTTTGACAGGTGACTGCTCCCAGGAAACATTTCCTTACTCAGATAGTCTTTATGAAACGAAGACCCACTGTTAAGCATATAAAGTCTCACTTAACAGAAGTTATACACAGTGTAATATATCTATAGCCTACTAAGCCATTTAACAACCTAATGGCCCACGCTAGTAAAAGTAAATAGACAACAAACGAAGCTTGCTTAGCTGCTGCTGTGGTGTTTTGTCAGGATCCGTAAGGGCTTCCCTTGTGAAGCTCGCGTGGTATCGCGGATTCTGCCCCAGTTCCTGGACGACTTCTTCCCTCCTCAGGATGTCATGAACAAGGTCATCGGAGAGTTCCTGTCCAATCAGCAGCCTTACCCCCAATTCATGGCAACAGTGGTCTATAAGGTGATCGTCACTTTCATTGATTTTCACAGTAGCATTCGTACTTTTATACTTTTAAACATCATCATGTTGTTGATGTGTAGTTAATGTCATTTAATTATCTAATTATTATATGCTGGTAATTATATTATGATTATGATTTTATTATAATTATATGATGTACTCTGTAGGCTTAGCCAAATGGTCTTATTTTTAACGCTACGCGAACAGAGCACTTCAGTTGTGGGCTCAGTGTAGCCTTTCTGGAAGGTTTTGGTTTGGTAGTGATTGCGGACTCAGTGTAGCCTTTCTGGAAGGTTTTGGTTTGGTAGTGATTGTGGAGCAGACGGCCTGGCCTGCCCAAGACGGACTCTTCTTGGCGCTTAGCTGAGGGTCAGCTTAATGAAATGTGCTGTTTGACCCCCTTCCTCCCTGGCTCTTGCTCCAGGTGTTCCAGACGCTGCATGCCACCGGCCAGTCGTCCATGGTGCGCGACTGGGTGCTGCTGTCCCTCTCCAACTTCACCCAGCGCACGCCTGTGGCCATGGCCATGTGGAGTCTGACCTGCTTCTTCGTCAGCGCCTCCACCAGCCAGTGGATCTCCGCTCTGTATCCTTACCCTGATGGCGCACCTTTAGGCCTGATTCATAGTCTACGCAAGCTACGCCAACACACCCAGCTAAGGATTTGGCGCGTACTTGTGTAGCAAAATGTGTTGTCCAATGTTTTTTACGCAACGTAAACACACTTGCCATGTCATGCATTTGCGATGGGGGCACATCGCTCGCGTAACTTACGTAGACTATGAGAAAAAACTTTGAAATGTGTGCAAGCCTTGCATTGTCAACTGTGTCTGCGTTCCTTGCATAGAGAACCAGCTCTTTGATGCACATGCGTATGCACAAATATACATGCAATTCCGTCATGTAAATTTATAGTATATATACAGTATACATACATGAATAGGCATGTATCATTTTTATTGTCCTTGACTCATCATCGCAGCCTGCCTCACGTGGTCAGTCGCATGGGCAGGGCGGACACGGTGGACGTCAGCCTCTTCTGCCTGGTGGCCATGGACTTCTACCGGCACCAGATTGACGAGGAGCTGGACCGCCGCGCCTTCCAGTCCGTCTTCGAGATGGTGGCCGTGCCGGGCAGTCCGTACCACCAGCTGCTGTGCTGCCTCCAGAGCATCCACCAGGACACTCCGCTGTGAACAAGCCAGTCAGCCTCACTAGTTCACACTGTGACACCTCGTTATGTCACAGTTTGTCAGTGTGTCCTCAAGTCACCACAACACCTCCATGTAACGCCCTGTTATCCTCAATGCACTGGGAGGCCTTTTTGTCCAGAGGCCCATCTATGGTTATAGTACCAAGGATCATCACCAAGACCACAGCCCCTCAAAAGAGTTCTAGAATCACTGTGAGGTAGCCTTCCCACAATGCACAGGGACTCCTTGCAGAGTGATTGATATCTCTAGAGCAAACCAAGAGTCGTACTAAAGTCCCTCTGGAAATCTGAAACCATTATACGACCATCCCCACGTAGAGTATGCAATCATGTTTAATCGTGGGCGCTTTCTTTGCATGAAAACACAAGAGTGTGGTAAATTGACACTGTCAGATGAACGCCTCCTGAAAGTGGATCTGTGTCCAAGCAACAGGGTCTGACTTGACACCTCCACCTCCTGCCCGCCAGACAGCCAGCAGCTTTTGGCAGAGGTTCGTTAAACAACCATTCAACTGACAAAGGCCTCCCCAAGAAGTGGTCTTCATCTCAATCCCAGGTCTTTTCCACTCCTCCATAACTCACCCTGTTTGTCTCCATGGTCTAGGTGGGGGGCTAACTTTAACAACCGGGCTTTCACTTACCCACTCCTTCTCTCTGCCATCACCCCTCCCCTTTTCTGTCTGTCTGAAAAAAAAAAAATAACATTCCTTGATTATTATGACTATTGTTATTATTTTGCACGAATGTTGCATTGCTCTGTGGATCTGTCCTCCAGCACTTGAACACTGAACAGAATATAATATAACTTAATTTGTATCTATATCCTCTCCTGAAGGAAGTATGCTTGAGCCATGGTGTTATTACAAAAAAAAATCATTAAATAAGACTGAGGATGTAGTATATTTAAAAGTAAGATGTGGTCAATACTTCTATTTTTGGTGCCGTTTTTGTTACAGTCTTCAGGAGTGATCTAAAGGGGCCTTTTTTCCAAAGGGGTTGAAATCTCAGTGTCTTGTGTGTGTGTGTGTGTGACTCTCATCTGGTTCCTTTTTTAATTATTATTTTGGTCACTCGTCAATACTGCACTGCTCTTGATGGAGTGGGAAATGGAAAATAATTGTGAAAGGTTTGGTAATGTGAAAGGTAGAAAGTTTGGTAAAAGCCATAATAACCATACTTTTGTTTCTCTATTGATTGTATTGTCATGGTGGACAACATTATTCTTTGTTGTTAAGCATGCTGCAACAAGTTGTTTGTCCATTAAGGCAACAGCCTTGCGTAGTGTGACTGTTTTTAATCTCAGGACACGAGATGTGATTATTGATCCCCATAATGACAAGAAGTTCTATTTTAATGGAGGGTGTATCTATATTGTGTAATATGTATGAAAGAAGACAAAAAAATACAGAAATCTGAAAGGACGTGTGTTTAATCAAGAAAAATGGGCGATCCAGACGTCCCATTGCCACTGTTTGTCGAGCACACAGAATCGTTGACGCTAACCTCTGAATGCCCACTTTGTTTTTTTGTTTTTTTAAATAGGCCTGTGTCTCGTTACGTATGCTTTGTTGATTCATTTGACAACAAAATTCTCTTAATGAGAAACTGTCTGAGCACTACTGAACTGTAATAAAATAAAATCAACAATAAATTACATTTTATAATCTTATGTTTTAATGCTCAATTGAAGGAGGTGTATTGTGAGCACTGTAAGTATATAAAGCCTTAGTCAGCAATCTGATCATGTATATATTCACTAGTGGCATGCTCCTGATAATTGCAAAACTCTTTCAATACCGAAATAGTGACTGGGAAAAGTCATGATTTGGTACCAATGCAGTCAGCTCTAAACCATAGACTGGATGATGCCTTGAGCAAGCGTTGACAAATCGCAGGTGTATGCGGGCAGAGGTTACTGGCAAGGTTGGTCCATAGCAGCAAGCCTCCTGCAGCAATTCACACTTTGTATGTTAGCATTTCAGTGTTTACAGAACTTGAGGAAAGATTTCTGTCTCTCTTTCTCACACTTTGAAATAAGTATTGAACATGTGAACAGTGATCATATTAGTATGTCAGAAGCTTCAAATTGACACTTGATATCTGTGTAAAATGTATCATATCCTCTCGCAGGAAGGTTTAACACTCACAGCTAACTGTTTCGGTCAACGTACCTTTCCAAATGATGTATTTACACAATAAAACAGTGATGACAGCATTGTTTTGTAACTGTTTCCAAACCCTGTTTCATTTATCAAGAAACCAACATGGCAGGTCAAATTACAAATGTCGAAATAATGTTAAATGTTTGGATTTCATGAAATTCGAAATGACATGGGGGAACCAAGAAAACATGGTTGATGTGGGGCATTTTTTTATCATCTGTTCTTGCATGGCTACTGAGTGGGGTCCTTGGCCGCCTCTTATTTTTAAAAACAGGGCCTGGACCTTCTGTTGCCCATAATACGCTTTCTGCAGAAAGCAACGAGCAAGGGACACACTGAGGGGCTGGGGTGGAGTCCAGCACACAGTTTAGCACAGCAGAAGTAGAAGTGCTTGTGGTATTTTTTTTTTTTATCCCTTTGTCTGCTGGTCTTTCTTTCTTTCTTTCTTTCTTTCTTTCTTTCTTTCTTTTAAAATAATTATTATAACAATTAGATTCATGCATATCCCTGGTCTCACTAAAGGAAGAAAGGAAGTTGGCATTGACCTACTGACCCCAACTCTCTCCATCTGTCTGAATTAGGCGGGAGCAGATGCATCTGTCTCCCACAGACGACAGGGCTTAAGGCACACTGGGAGTTCATGATGGCGCAGACATGTTTTGCCTCTTAACTGTCTGTTTGGGGTCTGTTAACCCCGCTGTGTGAAGACACTAAACAGGATTATGAAAAAACTGCACCCAGATCAGTTAGAGAAATACATGGCCAGCTCCGGAGTGCTCCTAAGAACCGTCAGTAGTTGAGTTGCTCTGCAAGCAAATGCATTAAGCAAATTATACAATCAGAAGATATGAGTGTAATTAATGACTTAGTTATGTAAAGTAAAACTTGATACATTTAAATGAATAAACGATTTTAAGTGTCATCTGTTTTATCTTTTTTATTGTTATAATTTATTTGTGATTTAACACGTGTTATTATTTTAGATTAACTTTAGACTAATAGCTAATTAGTTTCACCATAAAATTACAACTTGTGATTACCACCATGTTGTAATGCCATATTTTATTAATGGGTCATTCTTCAATTAGGGGAACTTTTATGTCCCCAGGTTATAAATTCATGTTAGAAATACTATATTACAAAATAAATAGTTTAGTTATTTCAAATAATGTTTATTGCACCACCAAAAAAAGTAATACACTAAAATCTTTATGATTTATATTTTTAAAACTGTTTTTAACACCAATATTTGGCTACTTAGGCCTTGTCCCCAACCCAGACTTTCAAACTTTTCTGCTCTTAAAATGTGATTAAATGTTATCATTTCATTAAAAAATCACAACATATGTTTAAATAGTAACTTATACAATTTGTGAATATTTTTAACAATTTAGTATTGTCCCCCAACAATACCGTCATTACCGCGACAGTCTATGATTACTACTAGGATTTTTTTTTTTAAGACTCGTTTGTGCTGTAACCATGGAAATGAATAGTGACAGGGAAGGAAGCAAATGTCAGCCATGAGAGAAGAGTGATATCTGATGTCTGAAAAAGTAAGTAATTTATAATCATGTGTTCCTTCTGATCATGGAGTAGACTTATTCAGCGTCATTACCATAAATGCTGTTGCAGCAATATTTTTATGAAAAAAATGAAATATTCACATTATTTATGTGTAGCCTATTTAAAGTTCATGTTGTACTAGCTGATGAATGATGTTAGCAAATCCATGACCTAGCATCTTTTATCCTGAAATAAGATGAAAAATGTCATTACCGCAACCGTCATTACCAACACAAAACTTGTCGTGATGGTGATGGCGGTAATGACAAGTTTTCTGTTTCACCATCTATATTTTATCATCTGTTTAAAAATTAAGCTAAAGAAGCCTAATGGTGTGATGTTGCAATGAAACTCAAGTGAGATACCTTACTTCCTAATCCTAATTTACCCTATTTTTTTTAAACAGCATGACTCCCAAGACATTAGCAGAAAGGTCTTGAGAATACAGGGAGTATAGGAAGACCTCTTTTTTCTGTCAGTCAAGGAACAATAATAAATGCTAGGCCTACAAATATTTTATGCAAATATTTAACCTTATACTGACTTAACCTTAACTTTTACAGATGTCCACTCTAGCACACATTTAACATTGGAAGTATACCTATAATTGTCAATTACCAATTGCCATGAAACATTTATTTGTATCTTCCTAGGGATGCAGATTAGACAACAAAAGAAAAAAAAACATAAATAATCCATATTTCAAGGAGGTTTCATTTTAGGCCTGAAATATGCATTGTTAAACCATGCCATCTTTTTCCTACCTGTAATAATCTCAATATACCGTAGTTATGGTCTGTATTTTCATATTTTCTGCTGTTTTATGCCATTGTTTCATGTGATCCTCTAGAATTTTTTTAGAGATTTCTGGTTTAGTTTTGTCCCTATTTTTGTCTATTCAAACATTACCATTTTTTTCATTGCTTGTCATTACCAAAACACTATGTCATTACCAGAACAACATGTCATTACCGCCACGTTACTTAATTTACAGTAAAAATACTTTAAAAATAGCTTTATCGTCAATATTGAGCTGCTACATGAAAAGCTTAATGAAATACTTATCCACATATTCAAAGAAAAAAATATCTAAAACTACTTTTCCAGAAATTAAACAAAAGTGTACTTTGTTGAACACAGAAAATCACATTTTGATGGTGAGAATATCAAAATAGGCTATATGTAATTTGCTGAATGTGAACATTTTGAATTTATACTTATTGTTGATGATTAACAATGTTTACAACATGAATGAGTTTAAATTATCTCCTTGTTAGATCATTTTATTTATTTTTCAAGTTTTTGATGTTGTGATGGGAATGACATTTTGTAATGCCAGTTGGCAAATAAATATAAATTATTTTAAATATATTTAAACTCGGTTGTGGCCAGCATTATACCTTCATATTAAAGTATGTAAGCATTGTCTTGGCATAATTTAAACCCATTTTTTCCTGATTTTATAATTTAAAATTTGAGATGGCAAAATTGCCCCCAATTGAAGAATCACCCTAATAAGCCTATATTGTTTTTGGTTACAGATAAGCTTTGTGTTTTGGGAACGCAACACTAATCCGCTCAGCTGATTAGGGTGTTAGTCTTGGTCAGATGACGCTGAACTTTAGGGCATGTCCAAAAGAAGCGATTGTCAAACAGGCACTGTTAAAGAGGAAAGTGTCAACAACATTTGGGGATGACTCTGTGACGGCTTCATTTTAGTTATAGCTTCATATTCACTCTGGAGGGACACGCAAGGACAGTATAGGACTACTAAATTAAGAAATCAAGGATTCAAAATCAGGATTTGCCTATTTGTTTTAGCCTAAATATAAATGTCCATCGCTGCAAATGTGACCAATTGTAGCCTATATGATCATTTCAATTTAGGATGAAATGGAGGTGGAGTCAAAGTGTCCCATGTTTTTATTTTATTTTTTTTAGTTGGCATAAATGTTACATCCTTGAACTACTCTTTCTCACGGAAAATAACATCGCGAAATCATAGGGAGAAAATGCAACAATGTTTATTGATTTCCTTGTGACTTAAGCACTGCCCCGCACACGCGCGCACGCACGCACACGCGTACTATCCCAGGACGGGCTCCTTAGCTTTCTTTTGTTTAGCTAAGATAGCGGCTATCCATAAGGAGATGTGAGGAGTTGCGATCCTGCACCAGGGAGCATCCGGTAAGGCTGATGTGTCACAAAACTCTGTATCTGAGTTATTCTGCATTTTGAATACGTTGACAAACTATACATTGTTTGATGTTAAAGTTTATGTCTCTCGAAAAGGGATCCCTACGGAATGTCTTGGATAAAACGCTATGGGTTAAGTTTCAGTCACTTAACTGCTATGTTGGCTAGCTTTTGCGATCGAAGCCTTATGTCTATAAACATGAATTTGGTTATATGTCGTGCTGCAACTCTGGTCGTTGTAGTTAATCGCATTTAACATAATCCATTGTAAGATTTTTCACCCGAAAACCAACCCATGGTGTTAATATCTACTGCATGCTAGTGTTCGGTCTATCCCATTAGCAGCTATGACAACTGCAACAATACCGTTACTCGCTGGCCAGCTGTTTGGCAGGGTCGAAAAACAAAAGCCTAACAGGTGAAAATGTGAGGAGTATCAAGGACCTATATTTGCAGTCTTTCCTCTGTCTGTATTTTGTTTTGCAGACACGAGACATGTAAAGTTATGAATGATTTTGTAAAGTACGTGCAACACCTGTGGAATATCATACGACTTTACTTCAATTCTCAGACTAACTTGGTCATTAGTTGAGGGGGTTGACCACTAGGAGTGACAACAATATGCACCAATAGGACAAGCAAAAAGTTAGTTGACATTTGGATGTCATGGTTACACAGGTTGACGCGTACACATTCCTACAATGGGGAAAATGAAGGCGGGATAGGAATGTCAAGCAGGAGTGGATGAATTTTCTTTGCACGAATTTCAACTAACGCATTTGAGAGGAAAAGTTTCCAAATTCGCATGAGATAAAGTTTCTACTTAACTTGTGCAATAGATACACAATGTTTGGACAATCAAATCCTAAAAGGGAGCCAGTCAGACATCACTCAGCTTCCATCTGATGTAGCTATTGTTTGCTAGATAGAGCTAATGTGGAAATTAATGTATTTCGCCAAAGAACTTTATTGAAATCAACCTTGCCCAGTTTGTGAACAAAAAAGAAAGAAAGTTACTAACCTAATAGCTAGTTACTGGTTTACATAAAGAAAACGTGTTTTGCATAATTGATGTTGAAGTTCTCAGACTGTATGCTCAAATTTGACCTGTGAGTCAGTTAACATCTACTGCTAGTGAGCTTCCATCTGCATCCGGTATTCAATCACCGACCTTTAATCAATGTTTATGTTTTGTTTTGGTTCAGATTTTTTTATTAGCTTTAGGCTACCTTTTATCCACGTAAAATCATTTGATTATCCTAACCGACCGGTAAAGCGCTGCTAGCGTTCGTTATCAGTCATAATATTACATTAAATATGAAAATAATGTAGATGTTACTTCTGCCTTTTGTCAAATTGATGTTATTTTTAAGTTATTTTCTGTCATTCCTGTTTTCGCTGTACTACTGCGTCCCCAATTATGCCCCCCTCCCCTCTCTTTCTACCAAAGGTGCCCTGTGAAACTGAGTTGACACCAGCATGCTTGTGCCGTAGTGGGGCAGCGTTGGCACAGAGGGCGATGGTATCGACCAGGCGTTACATTTAGTTCCTCTGCTCCGCATTTGTGAAGCTCTCGTCAGTGGAGTGAAAAAAAGAGAGAAGAAAGGGGGCAAAAAGAGACCATGTTCAGGCAACAGGATATGGGGAAACGGCGCGGGGCGAGCTCTCAGCCTGTTACACAAGTGCGTGGGGTGGAGGTGGCGCGAGGCCGCACGGGCTATGGCTTCACACTGTCGGGCCAGTCACCTTGTGTGCTCAACTGCGTCCTGAAAGGCAGCCCTGCAGACTATATGGGCTTGCGTGCTGGAGACCAAATCCTCAGTGTCAACGACATCAACGTTTCTAAGGCCTCACATGAGGACGTGGTGAAGCTCATTGGCCGGTGCACTGGAGTCCTGCACCTGGTAGTGGCAGAGACCCACCAGCGCCACCACCACCACCATCACAATCACTCTCATGCACATCACCCTCACTATCACCACCAGCATGTTGACTCTTGCTCCAGTGACGAGGAGCTTGCTTACCAAGACCCCAGGGGTGCTTGGACCACACGGCCTAAGGTGGACTCGAAGACTCTGGGGATCAACCGGGCGGAGCGCGTGGTGGCGGAGATGCAGTCAGGGGGCATCTTCAGCATGATCTTTGAGGGCGCCTGCTCGAGCCACTCGTCCAGCAGCTCGGAGAGAGCGGCAGCCGTTTCGTCCTCGGCCGCCAAGCCCAAAGGCAAACCCCGTCACCCTCTGTCCGAGTCGGACGCCTTCCCCTACCCCAGTACCCGCAGGCACCGCAGCCAGCCGGACTTGCTGTCTGAGGACGAGCTGGCCAAGGTGCTGCAGGCTGACGACTCGGTCTTCCTGGACGTGTTCGAGGTGGAGCCGCCAGCCCCCGCGATCCTTCCCGACTCACCCGCCGGCGGTGGGGACGGAGACGGCATCCTGAACGTGGGCATGGTGGTGGGCTACCTGGGCTCCATCGAGCTGGCGTCGGCCGGCGGCAGCCTGGAGAGTGACAGCCTGCAGGCCATCCGCGGCTGCATGCGGCGCCTGCGCGCCGAGCAGAAGGTGCACTCGCTGGTGCTGCTGCAGGTCATGCTGGACTGTGTGCGCCTGCGCAGCGAGCGTGGCCACGTGCTGGCCACCTACCCGGCCGAGAAGCTGGCCTTCAGCGCCGTGTGCCCGGACGACCGGCGCTTCTTCGGCCTGGTCACCATGCAGGCCACGGAGGAGTATCGACGGCGCTGAGGAGGCGGACGAGGCCGAGCTGCGCACCTCCTGCCACGTGTTCCTGGTGGACCCCGAGCTGTGCCACCACAAGGTCCACCAGAGCGTCGCCCGGCGCTTTGGCTTCGACTGCACGCCCGACCCGGACACGGGCGGCTGCCTGGAGTTTCCCCCCACCTCCCAGCCTCTGCTTCAGTTTGTGTCGGTGCTCTACCGCGACATGGGCGAGTCCATCGAGGGCGTGCGCGCGCGGGCCTTCCTGGACAACGGCGCCGTTGGGGCTGCGGCCGCCGCTAATGCGGCCGCTGCTGCCGCCGCCGCGGCGGGCGACATGGACGCGCAGCAGAACAACAGCACCAGCAGCAACAGCGACAGCGGCATCGGCAACTTCCTGCCCGAGGAGAAGAGCAACCGTGTGCTGCTGGTGGACCTGGGGGGCAACGCCCCTGGCCGACACGCCCCCTCCGGGCCCTGGGAGTTCCCCCAGCCAGCACGCGGCCCTCCCCCGCCCCCGCCCCCCGCCGCTCACAGGAACGGCTACCGGCACGAGCCCCTGTCAGACCTCGCTGACGCGCCGCCCCTCTCCACCAGACACCTCAGCGTCTCGTCCAGGATGGAGCTCCAGGGCCATCCCTCCCGCTCGCACTACTCCAAGAAAGCAGCGGCCGGAGCAGCAGGGGCTGCAGCGGCAGGAGCAGCAGGAACAGCAGGAGGAGGAGGAGGAGGTGGTGGTGGGAGCGGTGGTGGTTCTGGGGCATCGGGGAGCCAGCGCTGGCTGCCGGTGCACGTCCTGCGGGACTGGAGACAGCAGCACGGTCACAGCAGCGACCAGGAGTCGTACGCCGAGTCCACCGACGGCTGGTCCAGCGCCAACTGCAGCACTCTGCCGCCTCCCATGAACAAGATTCCGGCCGACCGCTACCGGGCGCCCGGGGAGATAGTGGCCGCCGCCACCACGCAGCCCCACCGGCTGACCACGCAGAAGGACGAGTGGGCCAAGAAGCTGTTCGGCACAGACAAGGGGCTCCGCGAACACCAGAACGGAGCCAGGGGCAAAGACGGAGCGGAGAAGAAGGTAAGAAAGCCGGCCTGCTGTCTGTTTGACTTTCTTTTCACATCTGAGTGCTTGAGAGCAGAAGGAAGCTTAGGCTCAGTGCACAGAAATATTCCCACTGCATGAGGATGGTGTAGTTTCTGAAGTCCTACAAGCTCAGTTGTGAAATGTGTGGATGTGATTTCTTCTACTAATGGAGTTTGTAACTGAGACAAATGTAAAGGTGTAGGATGCCATTTTCATGCCCATGTATTTATACATAGCGAGTAAGGCGTAAATTGTTAAACTAAACTCCGTTTCTTAGTTAATTCTGAAGCAGTGAAAAACAGATCTGCAGTGGGCTGCTGGAGAGCCCTTGGAGGGGACATGCTAAAACTGACTCACAGATGAGAAGATTCAAACTCAGGGTAGGCTCCTTATCGCACCGCAGCAGTGAAAAATTATAAAGACAAAATGGCTGCTACAGGTGTTCGCAAAAAACACTTTTCTACTCTGGTCATTTTCTGCTTGTAGACCTGCTGAAGGTTTTTTTTTTTTTTTTTTTTTTTTTATTTTTTTTTTAGATCAGATTAACCTTAATTAAGTTTATTTGTCCTGTTCCCTCCACTGATATCATTCAGCACCCAAATGTCATATCGCAGCCTGTTGTGGACTGAAGTCAGTGACATGCAGCCCGGGTGCTGGCAGGGTTGATCAGGACTGGAGCAGCCCGGGTGCTGGCAGGGTTGATCAGGACGGGAGCAAGGCTATGGCTAAATCTCCATGTCCCCCCTAAGGTCTCAGCCCTGAACCCTCAAAGACGTAACTGACATCTGTTGATAAGTGATTGAGTTTGAGAGACTGTAAGGGTTCAAAATGCTACTAACAGGAATGGGATGGCCATGTCATGACGCTGATTTGACAACATCAGAAACGTGCAAACAGGTTTATGACAGTTGTTTCTTTTTTTCCAAGCTTCCAGCCTCCGTTTGGGTAACCCTGTGTTTCACGTCACAATGCCACAAGTTGTTGGTAATTCCCTTGGGTAAAGTCTGCATAAATGGCAACTTATGGAAAGAGCACAGAAAGGGTGTGAGCAAGCCCTCACACACTTCACAATTTCACACTGGGACAGCCCTGAGCCCTCATGAACTTAGCAGGATCAGGCATCAAAGTGTGGATGTTTGTGAGGGAAGACATTGAGATGCAGCAAACCTGTCAGCTCTCCAGCCATAGTCTGCATACACACATCCTCAGCTTAGAAACTTGCCTGGTGCTGAGAGGGGTGTGGATTTTTGGCTGCACACAGATCTGTGTTTGGACATTCACTCAAAAGTCCAAATATCGTTTCTGGTCTTTAACATAAAGCTTTGATGTGGTGCAAATGATTTTAACTGTTGTGCATTTCTCAAACTTCCTCCCAAAGTAGCTTTTGCATGACTCATAGTGTGAAAAAACGTAATAGAGTTTATTATTGAATGATAAAAAAAGTGCTTGAACAATATTTAACTAGCTTATTTGAGGATGACCACCTCTTCAAAACCTCTTCAAAAAGGGCATTTCCTGAGAGAAAATTAGGTAATAGGCTAAACACCAAAAGTGACTTGAACAGATACGATTGGTTACCTCTGCTACAACTCATCTGAATGAATTCAGACCATAAGCTTCATTATGGCCACCTTTGTTGACTCTTGTCCATTTTGTCTGACTGCGTAGGTTGATGTGCTTTGCCAATACTGTGGAGCCTTGAGCTTGTCGTCTGTATGTCAGGCTATGACTCCAGATGGACAGCCAGCGGTCCTCTGGGGGGTGTGTGTGTGTGTGTGTGTGTAGTTGTGGTGGTGTGTGTGTGTGTTTGGGGGGGGGGCGTAAGCTCAGCAAAATTAAGACACAATATGAGGAAGTTGGAGTCCGCAGGAAGACAAAAGCGCCACTGGAGGCAAAAACAATGTCATTCACAGGGCTGCCTGGTTTCCAGCTAAAATGTTATCATAGTAGTAGGTTACATGTCCACATTACACAGGGAGTACGTGGCAACGCAGCTCTGTGGTTTTGTCTGTCTCATCTGTCACTGGTCAAGAGAGAACGCACCATTCAGGGCACAGCAGCTGTAAAATGGATGTGTTTGTATGTGTGTGTCGGGGGCGTTAGAGTGGCCTCAATGTCCGTCTGCGGTCAAGGTGCCTGAGTACTCTCTGTCGCCATGGTCACCCTGTAAATGCCTCCTTGTATTAGCCTGAACTGTGTGTCTGCTCAGCCATGTCGGGCCTTTGTCAGCTGGTATATTGTTAGGTAAGGAATTGGAGACTCTTGATGTAGCCTACTTAGGGAGATATGCTGTGAGTATTTTGCAGGCTTTCTATTTGTTTGTTTTGTATCTGTAACTTGTTTTTGAAAAGTGTACTTTGACCTTTGCGAATGACCTTTGCGAATGAGTGGAGAGCCATCATGGGCCTTTGCCATGACTCTAAACTAAGCAGGAGACAATAAGTGGGAAAGGACTGTTCTCCCACGTAAGGGAGTGAAGTGCACTTCACAAAGTAAGCACTAGGTGGCAATGTTTCCTCACATTGCTGTCTTGAGTGGTGAGAGTTTGTTAGTTAGAAGAACATTCCCAGTGAAGAACTAATTAGCCCTATAGCTTTTATCTGCCAAGCCAGTAAATTATTTTCAGAAAAGGATGTGTAATATGATGACTTACAGGGTAGAAGAGCTGCTCAAAGGGCACACCCAAAACAATCTATATTTACACAGCAACCAGCCTGTTAAACAAACAAACACAAATATAAACAGACAGACAGACAGACGGTCAGATAGATAGATGGACAGATAGATAGATGAACAGATAGATAGATAGATAGATAGATAGATACGTAGATAGAAGTTATATGAGCCAAGCAGTTAAAGGTTGTATCAGCGATAGCGGGGATACGTCACTTCTGTTGATGTTCAAACAAAACAGAGAGCTAGCTCCCCCTCCCTCCTGTGCAATTAAAACTCTCCTAAATAAAACACACATCTCATCGGTTATTGGTTGAAACACTTTATTTTGCCTTTGAGTGGTTGCCAACCCTTGTTGGTAGCAATTGTTTTTGTGTACAGATCTCGGAGCCTAGGCGTTTTTTTGACGGCCTGCTTATGGGGCAGACAGCTAGCGGATCGTTAGGAAAGATTAGATGAATGTGATCAAGAAGACAGTTTTGTGTCCAAAAGAGAGAAGCTCATCACATGGTGCCACAGAATAGAGATGGCAGTGTGGCCGCCATCTGCTCATGGATCACCATTGGGCTGCTCGTCATGGTCAAGTATGGCAGTGCAAGTGAAGGAGCTCTGAGCCCATCGCTCCTCTACACCTTTTAAAGTGGAGCAGAGGCAGCAGTAGACACACACACACACACAGTCAGTACAGATCAAGAAAGGGAGTGTGTGCGCGCGCGCGTGTGCGTGTGTCTGTGTGCGATGTGCGTATGTGAGAAAGGGAATTGCAGTGGACATGTTTGTTGCCATGGACAACAAGCTGCACGGATATCCACCTTTTTAAGATGCAGAAGCTTTTAAGCAGAAGCACTGAAGTGGTAGTGGAGGATGTTGCATACAGTACACACACACACACATGCACACACATGCACAACGCACACACACACACAACAACACACACACACAACAACACACACAACAACACACACACACACACACACACACACACACACACACACACACACAAACCCAGATCGAAGGAACCACAAGATGGAGGAAGAGAATGAATGTCCCCTGTAGGGATGGCGAAATTTTAAAAAAATCTTAACCGGCCACTGAGCCTCATTAACCGGTTAAAGTCGGTCACCGATAACTGCCATTTATGATACCCGTGTCCTGTCGCGCGTCTTTCTCTGCCTGTTTTATCCCCCCATTTTAGAATGGTTAGGCTCCCGTTACACAATGTTAGTTCGTGCCCTTTGTATTATACATTTTTCCCAATCATTGTCCACTACTTGTGGAGGAATAAGGGTTTTGTTTTGGGGAGAAAAATAATTGCTTTTCCCCACTCCACCCATTGCACAGGCACACATTACGCACAACGTCGACCTTCCATGCAACGCGGCACTGAGCTCGGGCTATAAAAAGCTCATGTTACAAAGTCACAAACAGAGAACGCTACATTTGGTGGTGTTACAGGAAAGTATATTAACAAACGTCTTCGTAAAAAAAACTTACCGGTTGCGGTGCTTCCATTGCACAAAATGATTTTTGTAGCACGTGCAACAAATGACAGTCGAAAGATACAATTACAGTGCTGCTATCAATTTGCTTGGAATAACTGCATTTATAGTTTTCTACAAATGCAATCAATCAAATTGGCCTCCATCACTCAACCAACGCTAACGGTAACATTACCTAGGTCCTTATTGATATTATAAGATTAACATACCTGCAGTAAAACCAAGCATGTCCCGATAAACATCCTCAGATTTATTTCGGCTTCAAGAAGAAATGGGAATTACATTTCATGTGAACATCGTCCTATCCTTATTAGACGTTCTCTGCGGTAAACTACAGTCCTTGTAGGAAGCGTCCATTGTTTTTCCAACCCACTTTTAACTTCCAACAAAATTACGTTTCACTGCAACGAGGCGCCATCTAGTGGACAAACG
The DNA here is from genome assembly GCF_017589495.1 of Alosa alosa. Taxonomy (NCBI): domain Eukaryota; kingdom Metazoa; phylum Chordata; class Actinopteri; order Clupeiformes; family Clupeidae; genus Alosa; species Alosa alosa. The sequence goes on along the minus strand of NC_063189.1, from coordinate 31,706,509 downwards.
ACTACTTATCGCCAATACTGTAGAAATGCAGCCATGATGATGGTGATGATGAATATTTGGCTTTCTTTTAATCCTACTGAATTTGTAATTATGTATCGGCCGTTCTAATACCGATAGTATGTGGGTGCCTGTGTGTGTGTGCATGTGTATATGTGTGCACCGCCATCTACAGGCCAATGAGTGTACAGTCACTAAATGTACACATAACCTAATTTTTTTTAGACCCCCCCATGGATGAAATTCTACGAAACTTGGCATACCCCCAGAGAATACCAGGTCAATCATACACATAACATTTGGTGCAGTTCTGAACATCTTAACTGAAGATAGGGACGATTAAAGCAGAATAATATTGCATTTTCATTTTTTACCGGGGGGTGGGGGGGTGCAAATCACAAATGAGTGATTATCTCGACAGGTTGATGTGGGCCCTTGAGACCAACATACCATAAAGATTCTTCATCCTCGGGAATTGCCACGGTTCAGGTAGTTATTTAGAAAAAACTGCTTTTTTTTGCGGTTCGGGGGGCCCAGCACGGGGTGTTGTGGCCCCCGGGAACAAAATTTTTCCGTAAAAGTCTAAGGGGGCTACATACCCACCAAATTTCATGTGCATCGGTGTTTCGGTGTCCCGGGTATCGACCAAAAATTCAGGAAGTAGATGACGGGGGGGAAAAAAAACAAAAACTTTGACAATCCATATATGACCGCCAAGCTAGCGGTCATAACAAGTTAGTCTTTCGTGTCTTCGTTAGCCATTACATTGTTACAATTATCATCATGCCATAGTCAACACGCAGCCACTAACAAGCAGTGAAGTTTTTTTAGCTGCGCAGACAGGACCTGTCATGTAAGGCGTACAAATAGTCACTATAGTAACCGGTATAAACTGTTTTCGGAATGGCTACGTGAGCTCTGCTGCGGCAGAGCCATGGCTCTGTGCTGTGGTTGCGCTTAATAAATTCATGAGTGGGACGGCTCATGCTCACATTTATCATTTTTTAGATACTGAGTGATCATATCGCCCCATACAATACAACACCAATAATGTCGCGGTGGTAGCGCAGTGTAATAACAGACGCTGGCTGGCATTCGGGTAGTAAAAAATAGTGTTTTTTTGTTTTTTTTAACCGGCGGCAGAAAATTTTAACCGGTCAGCGTTGATTCGGTCAACCACCGGTTAAACGGCTACCGGTTAACATCCCTAGTCCCCTGCAGGAAATGTCTCATTTATTCATTAAGCGTCCTAGTTTGGTCTGTGGTCTCTGGGGACTGATGTGCTACAGCACGGAGTAAACAGGAAAGATGGCTTGCTGTGGTCAGATAAGGCAACATGCCTGCTGCGAACCAGCCACCACCCTACCCTGGGCAGATAGGAGTTGGGCAGTGATGAAAAAGAAGAGAAGGGCAGGAGGAGAGTTGGCTCTAGATCACTGACCATTGCCTTGTGTGTCACGGCCAGCAGTGTGCTGTGCAGGGATGGACACTGCCGAAATGACACTGCTGGCTGATGATGATTTAAATCAAGAATTCACCAAAAGAATGAGAATTTCTCAACATCTTAAAGGGGCCATATTATCCAAAACTCACTTTTTCACTTTTTCTGTGCTTTTGTACTTCCATTTGGGTCTCTGATGTTTCTACAAACACTCCAAGTGCAAAACAAAATCATGCATTGAGATTTTGTTGGTTAGTTGAGAGATGTAATCATGCGCTTTCATGCCATTCAGATGTCTCCGCTACACAGTAGCTTAAGGTGTGTTGCTAAAGCAGCCATAATGAAATGAAGGTGTCATTGTTTGGATACTTCACACACACATGCTTTTTAATTTCACAGACTACAACTACCAAGCTGGAATCAAAGCACATCGATCCCCCTCTCACACCCTGCACTGCACACACTTAAAACAAATAAACAGGCGTCTCAGTCTCACGCATAGGCAAAACTGTATCAGACTGGTGTAATGTTGGTAAATCTTCCATTGCACAAAATGATTTTTGTAGCACGTGCAACAAATGACAGTCGAAAGATACAATTGATATAACTGATATTCCCTACTAAGCTTATGGATGACCTCACTAATGAGCGCCATTACGTTTGGCATCAGATCCTGCTTACAGTATGTTTGCTGCCCATCAGCAGCTGGGTGAAGTTTAGAGACATTGGACATAGCCTATGCCTGATCATTTAGAGACATTGGACATAGCCTATGCCTGATCATTTAGAGACATTAGACATAGCCTATGCCTGATCATTTAGAGACATTGGACATAGCCTATGCCTGATCATTTAGAGACATTTTTCAGTGATCAAATTTAAAAAGAAAATTGTTTTTTATAAAACAAATCGATTTGAATAAAAACCTTGATTTTCGATTTAAATACATTTTTGCCCAGCCCTACTACATCACCTCTACTGGACTTATATGCTGACCCAAATAAAGTTTTACCCATTATCATTTAACATTGTTAGGCTATGTTGCGTCAATCGCAGGCATCTTTATTAATTGATTCTGCTAGTTATTGTTATTGTATTTAGCAGACGTTTCGGCTAATCTCCAAAAACTTGACTATTAGGCCACTTTACGATGGAAATTCAAAGAGAACAGGCAATGACATTTGTCACACATTCTTTATTATTCCTCCATAACATATTGCATTTTATCACTGGCAGTCGGAGGTTCTCTGGTGCAGAATACTCCATCTCCGTGTCATCACTGTGTCATTGCCATGTCATCGCCGCATCATTGTCATCACCCCTGGCTTTCGACTATGCCACCCATTGACGTCATTGACAGTAAAAGGTTGACGTAAACATGGAATCAGTTCCTGAGTGTCAAGACAACAATGTCAAGATGATGGCAGTACTTTGTGTTTTTGTAGTATATCAATAACCACTATTTTTGGCATGATGACAATTTCAAGCTGCTATTATAATATGTGACCAGGCGTGGAATTGAGGGTCGCAAGTGTGTTTTGAGGCATTTTGAGTTATTCACAGATTCTGAAAGTGTAGGTTTTAAGCTTTCTAACAATGTCTTACACGTGGAAATCCGATAACATTGGAAGAAGTTGTAGCCATTTTAAAGTATACACATCTCAAAGCTACAAGCTGAGAAATCAGCTAGCAAAGATTGGCTACTTTCTCCCTGAATCCATGGGAGGGGAACACAATGGTCCTCATTTGCATGACATTAAGATCAACCCTCCCCCTGTCACGGTCACTGATCTGTCAGCCTGCAGTGCAGAGTGTGTTGTAGTGGTCTGAACCATGGTTAACCATTGCAGTTACTATGTGTGTTATTTGATGGATGATGAATTAGAGGATACTTTGTTGAAATGAAAATGATTTTATTACAAAAAAACAGGATGTATACAAGATTTGAAATTGCAGCGCTCTGTAGACCCACAGTGTACATTAAACCTCTTATAAACATGACAATATAAACATAATCACACACACATAATCACAGACAATGACAAGGCACCAGGTACCTGCCATCAGTCAATACAAGACATTCACACATTATTCAAATTAATTGCCCATCGAAACTAGTCGTCATATGATGCTAATGACCCATCGAAACTATCTGTAATGGGTTACAGAACCAGCTAGTAGCAATGGATAAAGTAGTCTAAAACAAACATGAGATCACGTTTGCAAACCATGTTATTTTGAATGGACACAAAACGCAAAGTAGATAACTTACCCCATAAGAAACAGAAAGGTGTTCCGGGCACACTTTCTTTTTTTCGGGAGCTTTTTGGTTGATGTTGTCATCTCTGAAGTACGTCTGTTTGTTTGAGATGCCCAATTATTCGCATGTCCTGCCACTCTCTTTCGGCAGCCAGAGAATCCAAGCGTATGTTGTACATAACCTCTGGAGAAAGTTTGTGACTACACGAACGTGTAACAAGGAGAGAGTTTTCCTTTCTTCTTCCATAACATTTGCAGTTTTTGCGGTCTTTATCCCTGTCAAATGTGGAGATAGCATCTGATATCTTACGATCTAGCTCCTCTGCTGCCAGACCGAGAGATAAACAAACATGTTATGTTCTGGAAATGTTATTGAACTGACAAGTAGTCTCATCAACAGTACAAACTTATCTCACAGAATAGCATTATGTATTGTCATCTGATATGGTCCAGCATCACAAATTGCTAATACAAGACCACATCTGGATTTGCAGAAAGAGTCTATTGGTACCAAAAGGAAGGTACGCATAACACTTGAATAGCGTGATAATCTGGCAATCAGCTTAAATTTAAGTCTAAATAAATGAATCATCTATATCATCCAAAATGTTTGTGTCTTATTTTATTTTATTGTATTATTTATTTATTTTAATATGGGCAGTGGATGTAATTTCTAGGAACACTATTCAATATGACACTGTGAACACGTATTCACAGACAGATCCCGAGCCTCTTGGAAATGTATTTTATCAGGCATTTAGACACTAGTCTAGTGTCTGTCATATGTTTACAAGGCTGCTCATTTCTTTGAATAGTGTTGTTTGTTTTGTTTTTTTCCCTGTCTGGCTGTTCTGCTTAAACTGTTTAGCTTAAAACCCACCATTGAAATGTAAATACAGCCCCAAGTTGTGTGTGATGGTATGTTTTACATGAATGTATTCAAATGGATGGATTTGAAGAGAACGAAGATATGGGGGGGTGTAATGTATAGACTTGGGCATTGTGTGTGTGTGTGTGTGTGTGTGTGTGTGTGTGTGTGTGTGTTCTTTTGTGCACACACACACACCCACACATGTGTGATCATCATGTAGCTAATGACAACTCAGGACAGGGGGGCATTTGAGTTTTCTCTTGTTTCCTGGCAACAGCAGCGACCATTTGATTGCACTCTGCGACAGTCGGCATCTCTCCACCCAGTCTTTTGTCTCTCCGCCATCGGTCAGCTGGTCCTCTGTAGTCCCATAAAAGGAAAACCTCAATTCACTCACCGTACTTCATTAGGCTGCCTTCAAAAATACAGCTTCTCATCATAAACGCTTCTCATCAGTAAATGGACACCCAGTAGATGCCTTGCCACTGAGTGATGTGTGGTATCCATTGTGTAACTAATTAGTAACTAATTGCTGAATGCTATTGACAACAACAACAACAACAACAACGAGTGCAATTGCTACATATCACCGAGGAGTCTGACATGAAAGCAAAGGACCTCTTAAGATTTCCAATCAAAACGTGCCGTTGACTTGAAAAGAGGCTGGTTAATGTGAACTCCTAAGTGTGTGGGAGTGTGTGCACATGCCCTCTGTGAGGCCAGCATTTGCGGCTCTTGGTGAACTTCTCAGGTGTATAGTCCAGTCATTTTAAGCCAAAATAGGGGTCAACGTTGAACAAATTGCAACAGAAGAAAACTTTAACTGATTTTGTATCCTCAATATGTCCTGAGTAAGGGGAAAAAAAGCCCTGAAGAATCCCAATAAATATACCCTATTCCTGCACATATACAATATATTTCTCATGCAAATAGGGGAAAAATTAACCTTCACATATCACCATGAAAATTACTGAGTTGATTACTTATCAAGACAAACAGAAAATGTATAACGTTTTTTTTAAATTGTTTGTTAACATGGGCAAACAGGGCATAATGTCATTATGTATAGCTAATAGCAAAGTAAGGTCTGACCCAAAACTAATTGCAACATTTGACAAACAAACAATTTATTGTCCAAGGCATAGAGGAAGATAATACATGTCTTAACTGGTATTATCTCTCATCTACAGGGTATATGCTTTTAGAAAATATGTAGTTTAGGGTGTTTAATCTGTTTTCCCTGGACAGTATAGGCCAAAATGTATCCACTTTACACTAGCTTCGCCTTTACAGAATAGAGGGCAATGTATTGTGCATGGCATGGAGGAAGATAGGAAATGACTTAGATGGTGTTATATTTCCTCTAGAGGGAATATGATTTCAGAAAATATATAGTTTATGGCCAAAATGTATCAGCTGGTATGGAGAAAGATGGGACATAAGTGATTGATGCTATATTTCATGTTGTAACGTGACTAATCTGAATCTTTTATTTTAAATTTAGAGATTAAATTATCTCTGGGATGCCAGGTAGTATTTAGCTGCCAATTCAAATGTAACCACCTTTACAGCGAAACTATCACTCAAATCAAACAACACAAACACGTTTTATACGTTTCAAATCATATATTGTGAAATTAAATTAAACAAAAATATTCATACACAACTTAAATAATCATTGTCCCTCCATACAATCGAAAATGAAATGATATTTAAACAAAATGTAAAAGTATGAAAGAGTCTGAGTCACTGAAGGAAAGTGAGTTATGGAATATGTTGAATTAATTGTTATACTGGCGGAAGGGAAACGTGAACTCGGAGATGAGTTTTGAGTTACCAGCGGGAGACTAGCCAGGGGAACTGCAGAGTAGGCCTACGACTTGAACCAGGGATCTTCGCAACACCTCGACAAGAGAAAGGAAAACATCTTGCCATGCTGTGAAAACAGACCAAAATCGTACAATGTAAGGCCGCCATAAGATGTATATGGTTTCTAAACCACAAGGCCTACAATAAAGTATTCTGGTCAAATCAGTTCCTATCGCGGGTTATCTGAGTACCCAGAAGTTTGCATCATATTCTTGGGTGACTTTGTAGTTTAGAGCCCTATTTCTACTAGCCCTGCTGTCTGTACCACGTCCATTACGGACACTATCATCATGATTACCACTGCAACCTCCAAGCTATGTTGGGGAGAGGGTCGAAATAAGCATGGTATGCTTAGTGGACACCGTCGTATAAATGCAGACGCACCTCCATTCAATAGACGATCGATCATAATCTCCAAAAGGATATTCTCCTTCAGATTTAGAATAGGTGAATAACATAGCCTACCTAAGACTTCATCCCACGTAAACGTTTTTCAACATTTGGTGTAGGCCTATTTCTGCTTCAATTTATGCAACACTATGGCCTGCATCGCTTCCGCGTCATTACAAATGCACGTCTTTGTGTTTCTCGCGTGTAATACAAGTAGGCTATTTCCTGAAAACTTGCGCAGCGATTTTGGGTTTGAATGAAGCTCTGGATGTCTAGCACATAGTGGAGCAGAGTACAAATGAGATTTGTCACCGTACTTGGAACTATCGTCTATTTTAATCAGTATCGTTGTTTGGCGCAATTAAAAAGTCTCAAGGGCCGGATTACGTTATTATTTTGACATACGTCGCGGGCCGGAATTGGGCCAAGTGTTTGAGACCCCGCCATAAATAATCAACAATGGATTGTATGATAATGAGCCAACCGGTGGATAGACAGCCTAATGTCCCCCTCCAAAATCACTGCAGAAGAATCGTCACACTGCTCACCTGTTTGTGTGTGTTAATGTAGCTTTAATGTAGCATGAACATGATATAGCATCAAAAGATGTATCACAATCACAGCTTGTATTGCCTTTCCCTAACACCCTGTTCATAATGAGGATGAGGTCTTTCCAAAAAGAGCTATTCAAGTCATCTGGAGCAAATTCCTTTTCTTTCTCGTCATTACTCGATTCCTCTTCCGATTACATTATATTGCCTAAGAGGGCAAATAGTGCAACACCATGTCCATTTCCCACTGCTGCAGCCATGCAGAAGGCCGTGGTGAATGGCTGAAGGGATACCCCCCCCTGCCGTAATAAGAAATGTGCTGCAGCTAGGAACTGAGGATGGAGCCTGCAATAACCTTTGGAAACCGCAAGCTTAGGGGATGATGCCTTGGATCAGTGGGTTATTTTAATATGGTTGTGTTGCTGCTGTTCTTGTGGTTGCTGTTGTAGAATGACTCTGTCTCTGGCCTGGTGCTCTGCCCACTGGCCAATCACAGTCAACCACAGCCAACCACACTCTTGCTTGGCTTATGGCTTAAACATGGCTTAAACAGAACTCTGTATGCAAGTCTGCCTACAAAGCTGTAGGCATACAAAGTGTAAGGCATTTAAGCAAAGAAGATTTGTGTTTATTTGTGTAATAATATAACTCTCTCTCTTTCTCGCGTTGTCTTTCACAGGGCGGAAGGTTCCGGGGCTTGTCCCTAGGGTTCCCCCCTCTGCCCCAGCGTTCGGGAGGCCGTCGCTCGTTCGGCCGCTCCAAACGCCTCAGTCTGGCCCGCTCCCTGGATGACCTAGAGGTAAGGTACATGTAGCACCTGCAAAGCTTCCACGAATAGTGTTTACCAACATGAAGATGGGTTGCATCTGTAATAGGGTTTTTTTTATATAGCACAATAGAACTTGCATTTTTTTAAATGTGGATGAAATATGGGAATTGGGCTGAATGCAAGTTGAACACAATTCTGGCTAGCTCACTAGCAGACAGTAAACCTATCAGTGTATGACAACCCAGATATTGTATAAGCCCCAGAATGTGATGGATTTGTGTGCTGTGTGACTGCAGCTGATGATGCTAGGACCACACGTGGCTCTAATTTTAGGCGGCAGATGTGCTGCTGCTCGTCATGGCGATGACGTGCTGCTCACGGGGGTCTCACGTTAAGCTCACATGTGACCCCGCCAGCAAAAGATGATGAGGGGAACATAGAGAAGAGGGGTTGGAGCACTTGACATTGTGATTATTCCTTAGCTGTGAAACACCAAGAAGGAAAAAGGAAAAGCAGTGTTTCACACAGAATTGAATTCTATTTGTGGTGGTAGGTTTGCAGAATTAATTTGAATGCAAATGTTTTTAACAAATTAGCGCAGCGGGGTTATGATGCTAACCATATTTAAGCACAATTTAGCCTTCTAGTTGTCTTCTATGCCTTGCAGGATTGTTAATGTTGTCTTTAAACATGCATGTACAGTAGGTTCGTTGACAGACAGAGAAACAAGGAGAGGCTTTCCAAAGGTGCACATAGCTCTACAATGAAAGAATTCCATCCAATTGAAATAGTACAACCTGGAAAATCACTGTGTGGTGGTCAATGTTGATATTGTGATGGGCCGCCACAAATAAGTCAATGTATGGGAAACACTGAAAAGGGAAGTGACATTCTTTAGAGGTCCAAATTTGAAATGCAATTTTAATGTACAATATATTATTATTATTTTGTGGAAATCATATGATTTTACCTTTGGTGCAAAAAAGTGGACATGTGAAAAATGTGTTGACATTTTGTCCTTGTTAATCCTTGGCTGACAGGCTTCTTCCATGGTGAGTGGACTCTGGGGGGATGTGCTGTGTATCATTCTAAAACACATTATTACACGGCTCTTCAGAGTGCTGCAGAATGCTCCATTCACTTCAATGGGCCTTCCCAACGTTCGGTGGTCTGCTAATTCTCAATAACAGACCGCTGTCAAGGAAAATGGGCTTTGTGCTTCTAATTTACGTCTTTGATATTACTGCGCAAGGACCGGAACTTCATTCAAAAGTGAAAGTAGACGGTTGATCAGCTGTGTTCTAAAGAATCTTTGATTCAAGTTCAGCGTGTGCTGTTGCGAACTATTTGTTTCTCACCAAAAGCCATGACGAAACGGTAACAAATAGGCTATAGCCTAGGCTATGTAGGCTAAAGAGTCACATCGTGGAGAGTTTATTGTTTCGTTTGGCAAGTAGCCGTGTAATAAGCGGGATAATGTATAGAACGCCGGTCATTATTGGGAAAATAAGTCCCGAAAGGGCGAACCGGTCTTGTTCCACCCTGAAGGGACTTATTTTCCCAATAATGACCGACGTTCTAAACATTATCCCTTACTTATTTTAAACCTTCATTACTACTATCAAAGTTAAATATATTTTTAACTTACTATAATTTAGGTTCTCATTAGTGTGGTATTCAATTCAGGTTTATAATGTTCTACATGTAGAGACACAGTAATAAAGAGTTCTTGGCTAATACGACTGGTGCTGTACGTGGCCCTCAGAGTGAAAAAGACTGTATGAACTACTTAAAGGAGATTTTTCACATAGATCTCTGTTTCTCGAGGTCACCGAGTACTGTTGGTGCTGTTGGTCGCCCGAGTTCTCCTTTAACCACATCTCAAGACCTCTTGTTTAATGATCACCTCTCCTCCACACCCAACACATAGCTCCATACAAGATAGCTTGTCTTTGTTGTATTGTTTTGTTTGTTTGTTTGTTATTGTGTTTCCTTGCCTTCCTACTATGTACAACGACCTAGGGTTTGAGAAAGGCGCTGTATAAAATAAATATATTATTATATTATTATTAAACTGACATCTCAGCAGGGAGGTCTTCATTTTGTATGCTATACAGATTGCATGCATTCTGTCAGGTTAGCGCAAAAGAAAACAAACAAACAAAGAAAACATGAATTTGAAAGCAGTGTTGTTGAGGCAGCAGCAGCGTGCTGTATCTCTGTGTCTGTGTCCCCATCCCAGTGTTGTTGAGGCAGCAGCGTGGTGTATCTCTGTGTCTGTATCCCCATCCCAGAGTCGGGATAGATAGCAGTAATGACCGGATCTCTTTCTTGTTTACGGCCTGGGAAAGTATTTTCTCTCTAGTCTGCCTGAGGAATGCGATAAAGTTAGAAAAGGCCCTCCAGGGAGTGGAGGCTAGAGATGGGTGATAATGATTTGAGCATAAAGGAGGACGGTAATAGCCTCTGCAGCATGTACAAGAATGCCTGGGCTGTGGCTATAGTTGATTCTTATAATAAATGATAATAATACATTTCATTTCAAGATGCCCAGGACAATTAAATAAAAAATAGCAAAACTCCAAGGACACTATACTGTACACTACATATGAACAGATATCCAAACACAGAGGGCACTGTAAACTCATGTAGCCAATGCTTTTAGCCAAAGTGACTGTCCGTGACATTGATGGGGACTCCCTTATTTGTCGGAGCTGTGCCTGTTGGGCAGATAGACTACTGACCCAGTCTGCCCGCAGCTCCCAGTGGCTTCCCTCCCTCTCCCTCGTCATGTGGCTCAGGCCCAAAGCTCTGCCCTGTCCCCTACTTTCACCTTCTGCGCGCTTGAGCCCTTTTCTGTGGTGTGGCATGTGTGGTAATGGTGCCAGTGTTGTGGGAACAGAGATGGGTTTGTGTTCAAGTAGGCAAGTAATTAGAGTGTGGTGGTCCTGTGTGTGTGTGTGGTGTTGAAGGGGGTTAATTAGTGCCTGTGTGTGTGTGTGTGTTTGAGAGAGAGAGAGAACATTCTTGTGTGTTTGGTACTAATGAGATCTGAGGAGAAATTAGTTGGCACACACACACACACACACACACACACACACACACACACACATACATACTCATACACACACACAAATGCATGCACTAATTATTGCCCTCTGGTGAGATGCTTTCATATGCACACACACAGACACACACACTGGCACAAAAACAGACACTCTAATTGTTGTGAAATGAACAGGACAAGAAATCCATAACTATCGGGTTATATTTGTTGAAAACATAATTTGTTCCTATACAAAAACACAGCAGCAAGCACACTCATAGACATCAGAGCTGGCTCAACACATGTTCCCTCCCAGACATCATGAGTTGTGCCTGCACACACACATCTACACACTCCTCCACTCCACCCCACCCTAACACACACCGTCCTGTCTCAGTTTGGGATGACACAGCCAACAGTTATGTTGCTGTTAGATGCCTCCTTCTCACTCAACGGCATCATGAAGAGCCGTCATTTGGAAGACCCTTTTGAGTGTCTAGGCCTTTTTCCGTTGATGTGTATGTCTTGATAGTTTGAGTGTGTGTGTGTGTGAGAGTTCAATATTGATAGTTTGTAGTTTTCTTTTTTTTGTTGAGATCAATACAGCCCATCTCGTAAACACATCCTTTCTGGGCAGTTCATTTGCACTAAGTATGTAACATCTAAACAAGGGTAGGTAGATACATTTTCAGTTTAGATAATGAAAATGAATAGAAATAAAAGATTTCATTTTAAGAGGTAACCCCCCGCCCCTATAAAAGGCTGGTGCAGCAGTGACCACTAGCTTGAAAGGGAAGGTAAAAAAGTACAACTAAACTAACAAAACACCTGGACCAAATGGAATGCAGTTTCCACATTCCGTTGTGACAGGCCTTGTAGAGAACTTGTGGCACCAAAACTCTTTTTCTGTAGCCTAATTAGATAAGACTATAGTATGTGACTAAAAATAACAAGCATTGCCATTGTTGTGCATGTAGGCTACAGCATGGGGCATTTAAGTTGCTCAAATTAGATTACCTTTTCCTATCCACTGAATTTCAACAGAAGCTGGAGGTTTTGATCAGGCGGTACTATTTTAATGACACTTTGTGCCCTCCTTAAATGACGCAGTATTAGTGGTGCCTGTCAAAACAGGTGGAAACTGATGCTGGTTCGAGGCACAGTACCGACGTTCCAAAAACTTTGAACGGAACCGGTTCAAGAACAGGTTCTCTGTTGGAAAAACGGCTGTAGAGGTCCATGTGTGGCATCTCTTCATGGCTCTGGATGGACATGCACTGTGGAGAGGGAGAGATCTGTGTGACGTATGAGGAGGGGTCAGTGGTACCTCAGCATGGCGGCCACCTCCGGTTTGGGGACAATGGAGAAAAGAAACCCATCCATCCATCCATCCATTCATCATAACAACTGAAGTGAGTTTACAATACGGAATATTCGGCCATGTAGTCAGGTCATTTTTCTATGAGCCAGCTGGTCATTTGTAGGGGCATTCACTCAATCCAGGTGTCATCAATTTCAGACTGTAGCTCTTTTGCCATTCTATCTAGCTCATCAGAATAGGTTTTTTCAATTAACAAATACAACTGCATGGTTTTGTCACAGTGCAGCCCCAAGAACTTGCGGAAATGGCAGTCTCTCTCTAAATGGTGTCCTTATGCTTGCAATACACACACACACACACACACACACACACACACACACACATACACACACATACACACACACACACCTCATGGCAGTATTTTCAGGGTTTGCTTGAATGTCTTGGTTGTCTGCTGTGTTGAGATCTGTGAAGATTGTGGTGGGTGTTTGAGTGTGTATTGAGGCGATGTCTGACTATACTGGAACACAGTAGGCTCCATGCCTGGTCTTGTGATGTCTGTATTGAAACAGTCTGACTCTTTCATTCTTTGTCTCTCTCTCTCTCTCTCACTCTCTCTCTCGCGCTCTCTCTCTCTCTCTCTCACTCTCTCTCTTGCTCTGTATTTGTATGTATGTGTGTGTGTCTGTGCATGTGTGTCTCTGTGCATGTGTGTGTCTGTGCGTGTGTGTGTGTGTGTCTGTGCATGTGTGTGTCTGTGCATGTGTGTGTCTGTGCATGTGTGTGTCTGTCAGTGTTTATGCCCGTTATTAAGCGGTCACCCGCGGTTATGAGTCATAAACAAAATATTTTAATGATATTCGGGTCATTTGCGGGCGAGTCAGTTAAAATTAATTAAATATATATTTTCTACAAATAGGCCTACTTAAAATATCACGAGAAGGCTAGCATCAATACAGTAAAGCATCAATACTCAGCGTCAACAGGAAAGAAGCAAGACGCGAGTTAAAATAATAAAGACACCCCTTCAGGAAAAGCGATATAGGCTATGGGAAATATTGGGAAAAGTTGTTAAAGAAGATGACAGTAGTACAAGTTATGGTCTAGGCCTACTTCTTGCGAAGCCATTTAAAAGTATGACAGCCAAAACGGGCAGCCTGCAGGAATAAATGTTATGGCACAGACTACACAGCCATATCTACCAGTATGTATAGGTTTGCGCATGCATAAAAGTTACCTTAGTTCGTTGTGTTTGTGATTTTAAACAGTGGATGTGTCAAGCTTTGTGCTTGATTCAGCATTATAAACCAGTTCTTACGCTAACGTTTTGACCAGCAATGTATCTCTCTTGCCTATACCTTGCCTCACCATTTCTGTTTTCGAAAGAAAGATGTATGTCCATGGCCTTCAAATCTTATCCTAGTGTTCTAATCCTTGGTGGTTGCGTGCGTGCTTGCGCTCTTATTCTCATTCTCTCTCCTGCGCAAACATTATGTCCTGCATGCCTACTGCGTGTAGTTCTACTGCATAAAGTTTCGCAAATAAATTAGTTTGTTTTACAGAAATGGCCTACTGTCACACTGCATGCAGGCTATAACCAAAAGCACACATTTTGTAAATAAGCGGGTCGGGTATAATTTTGTCCTAATTAATATTCGCGGTCCGAGTTGCGGTCGGGTTGATTAAAATATCGGGTGACCGCGGGCCGCTTGTGACCAAACCCGCGCAACACTGGTGTCTGTGCATGTGTGTGTCTGTGCGTGTGTGTGTCTGTGCGTGTGTGTGTCTGTGCTAGTGTGTCTCTGTGCATGTGTGTCTCTGTGGTAGTGTGTGTCTGTGCGTGTGTGTGTCTGTGCGTGTGTGTGTCTGTGCGTGTGTGTGTCTGTGCATGTGTGTGTCTGTGCATGTGTGTGTCTGTGCGTATGTGTGTCTGTGCATGTGTGTGTCTGTGCGTGTGTGTGTCTGTGCCTGTTTGTGTCTGTGCTTGTGTGTGTCTGTCTGACGGAGGCTGCCTGATGGTCCCGAGCTGACACATCATAGTCAAGGTCCAGGAGTTACCGCGCTTTTCCTAGAAGTCACTATTTCCTTCATGCCCCAGAGACAAGCATAAACAGACCACACACTGTTCATTATGCATTTATAATCTAAATGGTGGATATCATTTTATCCTAGGGATGCTGTTGGACAACACACACACACACTCACACCATTGGAAATAGAGCAACAGTGATCTTTGTCAGTACTTGTCTATCGTATTCTTTGCAAGTTCGTAACTGTACACTGGTATGCGTCTTGTCTTGGTCGGCACATGGCTGAACACGAGGCAGTGATTTAACGTGGTGAGGTGTGTGTGTGGTGGTGTGGTGGTGGTGGGGGGTAGGTTGTTATGTAGCTGTACAGCTGATGGCCTAGGATAAGTTTGTAGATGGGAGAGTTCCAGTGCATGTATGTTGAGAACAGACAGGTTGCCTCAGATGCTGTGTTGAGGCTTGTTCAAGAATGCAGCACCCTCATATCTCACCAGTCCTAGACACCAGTCAAGCCTTGGCCTAGGTCTACCACCCAGATACCAGCATACACCACTTATGTACGCAATCACATCACTCACACGTACAAACATGTGCACACACACTCACAGACATCAGAAGTACCATATGGTGTAGAAACATGAACACACACACAACCACAAAATTGTCAAATTGTTTTAAATCTATTTTTCAAACACTTCAAACAGGTGCTTTGTATCAGTTGGAAAAGCATGTGTACTGGGCTCTACACTTGCTTATTGCATACAGCAGCACATCTATAGGGATGTGTGTGTTCTGCTCTTCATGCCCAGTATATGTAACACACACCCACACACACACACCCACTCACACACACACACACACACTCAGCAGCGAGCGTGTGTGTGCATCTCCTCCTCAGCCCCTCGCTCTGTGGGCGGAATAGGAATTACGTAGAGAGGGGGTGGGAGAGGGAGGGAGGAAGGGAGAGAGGGAGGAAGGGAGAGGGAGAGAGAGAGATAGGCGAAGGGGAGCTCACAGCAATAGCGACAGTGACGGGCAGTAAGAAGTCAGGGCTCACGCACTCTAGCAAACAGCGTGTCTGTGTGTGTGTGTTCTGTCCCCGCATGCACGCGCGCTCACACACGCACACACACACACATACACATACACACGCACACATACATAGCGCCTTACAGGCACCCACTCCGATGGATGTGTATACACAGAGAAGAGCTGTGGTCTGAAGCTTTGCTGTGGAGAGTTGTACGGCTGGCCATACATGGAGCAAACTTTGAGCGTGATCGCTGACGGAGTAAGTGTTTCTGCACACACACACACACACACACACACACACACACACACACACACAGAGAGAGATAGAGAGAGAGAGAGAAGGAATGGCAACACACGCTGAGGCTAGACCTTTAAATGGCTCATACATGACACTGTCATCCTCTACAGAACACAGAAGTGGTGCTTTGGTCTGTATGTTTGAGAGGGTGAGCTTTCATGTCTTTGTGTTTGTGTATGTCCTTAGTATGCGTGAACAGGGTCGTCGTGCTATTAGTATGCGAGTGTGGGGTTGGGTTTGAATACCGAAGGGGTGTGTGTGTGTGTGTGTGTGTGTGTGTGTGTGTGTGTGTGTGTGTGTGTTTCACACCACTCTGAAGTGCTTGTGTGGTCATGCCATGGAATTCCGGGGCTTGGCTCTTGCTTGACTCCTCGTTATGTTCTCTCTGTTGCTGCTGACCGTATGCAGTCACCTTTGAGTCCTGTGCTGTACAAGCGTCAAAGATTGACAAGATCTCTCTGTCTCTGTCGCTTCCTTTATGTGTGCTGTCTTGAGGAACAAATACATTTATTAATCTACTGTGAAACAGGTATTACAGTTTTATAGTGATTGTGTGTCGTCACAGGAGGAATTAAAAAAGCATGTTTTGAAAATGGAATATATACTGTAATATATATTTGAAAATGGAATGTGTACTGCCCATTACTGGTCAAATCTCTAGCACCTAGCTAGGAGATTTTCCACAGTCCTCTAAGTTCTGAAGCATATTTTAAACTGGCGTGTGTCCTTTTAAAGGCTTTCATGTATTGCTTCATAAATTATTTTAATTGAATCAACTGTCTGCCATGTAAAGGTCTAGAGGCATGACTTGACTATACAGGGGTCCGTGATAAAGGCCACTAATGATGTTTTTGAATAGATCAATTCATTCCCAGATGGAGGAAATGAATTGGTCTTAAGTTACTGAAAAATAGGATCACTTGCCAATGTAAGTGGGGGACTTGTATCACTTGATTCAAATGGGAAATGAGAATTTTTGAAGATTTGACATGATCGTAATTATATGTGATTGATAACCCTTTTGCTTCACACAGCTGTGGGCTTATGCCTAAGCAATACTTGTCAAACTTGTCAGACTTGTTCATTGAACACAGAGTGTTCAGAGTTAGAGTACTTCAAAATCTACACTTTAAAATCAAAATGCCCCCCCCCCCCCAGTGCTTGGAGAGAAGCCCTCTCACACCGTTGTCCTCACACAGCACCCTCTCCCTCAGATGTGTGCCTGTTTGTTCCGGATCCCTTTGAGCATGCGATGGCCTTTGCCTAGTGCTCATCTGCGACAAGCCAGTGAAGGTTTAATGAGCTTGTGTCCACGGGGGGGCCAGTCGGCCAGGTACTGGCCTCTGATGATGCGTCTCTCCTGCCTCTCTCTGAGGGGAGCTCAGGGGTGGGATGGGTCAGAGGGTGCGAGCGGGAGAGATGGGACCGTGGCCACGGCGCAGTTGCAGAGTGGGGCCAGTAGAGGGCAGTGCTGGGGCAGGTTTCAAAGCTGTCCTCTGATTGGTGACGCTGTGGGCAGATGCTCCTTTTTAGTGAAGCAAATGAACGGGTCCCTGCGGGAGGTGCAGATAGTGCGGAAGAGTCGACATGTGTAGCATTAGGAGGAAGAATGTCCCAAAAGTTCTTGGATTTGGATTGATTATGGGCGACTGAGGACATAATGTATGTGTGCGCATATGTTTTTGCACACACAAGCACACAAGAACACACACACACACAGACACACACACACACACAAGCGGACAAGAACACACACACACACACACACACAACACACACACACACACACACACACACACACACACACACATGTTCAATCAATCAATTTTAAGACTAATTTGATTGGAAATGTCCCCCTATGCAAGAGGTTCTTGCATCTTAAAGATTGTTATTGCATCTAAATCCAATAAAATTATTCACAGTTGAATTGTACAAATATGGGCTTTTCAGATGTTGTTGACAGATACTGGAGATCTGGTCTATCTTGCACTGCGTAATACAGTATGACACATTCTCCCCTGACTCAAAACACATTGGAAGCAGGAGCCTGATGAACTGACAGGGAAAGTGAAATGTTGCCATCATGTACTTAATCTGCCTGGCAGAAACTAGAGAAGGGTGTCTTCATTTTCTGTTAACTCTGATGTCGTCGTGAGAGGGACTGAACCTAACTCTGCTCTGAAATTTCATTTAGTTTGTTTTTATTTGATTCTGACAGAGGCTTGTGCTAGGAAATATCAAACAGAATGCCCTGGCAGGTCACTCTTTCCCCAGCAGTACGCGCAGATCTACATACACTATGTCTTTCTGTCAAGCTTACTCTGTGGGCATTTGTAATGCCACTGTGACAGAGTGCTCAGTATTTGTCACGAAAAACATGAAATGTTGAGGTTTGAAGGGAAAGACTGGGCCTCAGGGTAAGGTCACCATTTTTCTTTCGTTCAATTGAGGGACCCCAAGAAAATGGAATGGGGTGGAAACAACTTTTTTAGCTGCAGGTAACAACCAAACTGTTTTTTTAGCACTTTACCCATTCCTGTCAGGGGCTTGACGGGTTGAGTGGATTGATGTTGCCATTAAGGTAATGCCTGTCAAAGTTACCAGCAGGTTTCCCCAACAGGGATCCGGCCATTTGACCAGGCAGGAGATGGCAACTCTAAAGTATGCCTTCGTATGGGGTTGGATTCAAAAGGTTGATTCAGTAAAAGCTATCAACAATTTGAATCAGCTACTATGTAGTGTATAATGTGCAAAATTATGTATCTTTAAGTGTAGTATGACTATGTTTTTAAAGCGCTTTGCTAGAAGCATCCAAATGTTTATAGGGCTCCAGAGTAAGATGCTGACTGTAGTGCTCTGCCCTCAGACCCTTGATGCCTCTTCTCTCCTCTACTCTTCTCCTCTCCTCTCCTCTCTTCTCCTCCCCTCCCCTCTCCTCTCCTCTTTTCTTTTCCTCTCTCCACTCCTCTCATCGCTTCTCTCCTTCCCTCTCCTCTCCAGTCATCATGCCAGTTGCCACAAATGTAAATCCCTCATTGACGGTGGCGCTGCTGTGGAAATATGCACCACCAATGTGTCAGCTCAAATAAACACTTCAGCATACTTTATGACATGACGTCAAGGCCAAACTTATTTATTACACTGTGATTGCAGCGTATCATGTTAATGGTTTTGGAGGGAGGAAAAGGAAGGTCCAAGCCATCAAGGCTGTTTTTCTTGTGCTGGATTTGAACAGGATTTTGAACAAAGCGGCAGACTCCGTTGTGGTGATCAGATAATCAAAATAGAGGGTAGATGCCATAAGAGATTATTGGGTCATTTTTGGCCAAGTGAAACAGCAGTTTCAGACAATCAATTGCTGCTACTGTTATTTATCCGCAACGAGGACAAACGCAAAGTAAAGTCAGCTACAGAACGGATGAGATTGCATCATTGAGATAGACCATCAGAGAGAAGACATTTGTGGGGATTGTGGGGTTGCCAAACCCTTATATTGCTTACATTATCTTCTGAACCTGGAAGACCTCCTCTCCACATAAGAACTATGGATTCCTGCAAACCGCATTGTGGCCTTGTGCTGTTTCATTTTAAACCAAGACCAGGCAGCTAGTGAATTAAAGTCCAGATCTGGAGCAGCCAGCAACTGACTGGCCAGGTTTGGGCTTGAATTCAGGAGCTGCTTGACTTCAAATGAAATGGCATAAGGCCACCAGAGGCGGACATCCCGGGTTCTGCCAAGTATTTGATCTAACCATTTAGTAAACCAGCTCATCCTAATTAGCAGCCAGGTAGATCAGATAATTAATGATATCACCTGTGTTAAGTGTACAGGTAGAAAGGATATACAACAAGACTTTTACATTCTGGAACTGGTGTGGTCTGGCACATTATCTAAAAATCGTTATCTTACACTATCTAAAAAGCATTATGCCACCGACCAAGAAAAACCTGGTCTATAGCGAAAGGCGCATATGAAGCACAGCTGAAGACGCACTGTCACCATATGTAAGCAGCAACTCCTCTGCAGGATAAATGTCCTTTTTTAGAATTTTTTATTCAGTCATTTGGAATATTATTGGGGTAAGCGTTGCTTTTTTTAGGCTATGTTTTCGATGGGAACCCTTTGTCAGTCAATAGTGAATGTAATTACTGTAACTGTCTATAACTGTTTTGTCGTTGACATTGACACCACGGTGAAGTTAGTTTCACTTTGCCAAGGAATTCAATAGACTAGTGCAGATGCGTGTAGGCTATGCACGAATCCGACGAGCGTTCTGTGTAGGCTGCCATCTTGTGGCGACGCCATTACTGAGCTGTTACTGGTATGTAAACAAACCTCCGTGATAACGCACCCTCAATGACAGCTACAGCCAGGCAGTATGGCTTGTTGGGTTGATTATGTTAGACAGTGGCCTCTAGTCACAGATAAAGGTACAAGCGATCTTACAGATTATTTATGAAAATAGCTTAGAGTAGAGAATGGGGAAATAAAGACATAATTGGGACTAGGTTGATATTATATCTACTTAACTACTGTAGCTAGCTAACGTTAGCAATAACGTTACTATAAAACAAAACTATAAAAATCTGTCCATTTGGCAACAATAAATAAATGAATGGATATCAAATAAACAAATTCATGTTTTTCATTTGTGACCATTGTTTATCTAATTTTCACATTTCAAAAAGAAAGGGTAAGGTACAGCTAACTGCTATCTGTGCAAACCGTATGGTAGGCTACCAGACAGGGGCAGACCCGGGGTATTTTGTGTATCTCACATTGTTTTTTCTTCCAACTGGTAATTTTATTGCTGCTATTGGAACAATTGAAAACGGAACATGTTTTCCCACTCAACATTATAAAAGAAGTAGTGAGACAGTCGTAAATCACGGGCTGTTATCCCAGTGGACGTAAACCAATCCAATAGGAGGCACTGGCGCAATGCTACCCAGCAACAGCTCAGTAATGGCGCACGCTTACTACCAGTAGTTTCGCCGGATTCGTGTATACTCTGCTAGGTTTAACGGTGCTTACAAACAGTTGTGTGCAGTGCTGGAGACGCATCCCGTTCACTTTACATGGGTTTACATCATCCGTTGCCAAACTGAATTGTGGGTCCATTGCGTCGCGTTGCTCCCATCACCCCCGTCGAAATTTACAACCTTTGCTCAGGGACGGATTAAACAAATATGGGCCCCTGTGCACAATATCAAAAGGCCCCTCTCCCCGGACCGCCACGGCTGCGCACGCGTTTCGCATCGATGGCGTGCAGCCAGCGCTTCTCTCTTTGCTGTCGCTGTGCAGGCTGGTGCACAATTGCACACAATGAAAATGTAGTACATTATGTCATATATTATAACTCAGGCCCACACAGAAATTAATTCCAGCAGCTGTTTTTATTATTAGGCTGTAATCTCCCTTTGCTGTCCAAACAGTCTACAGCTACATTTTTCACTAAACGGACCGGACACAGTTGTCATATCTGACGGACCGGTAGCAGGGACTTTGATAGTATTTTGTGAGAGGTGGTGCTGGTCATATTACGGGGGGTTCTGGGGTGTCTCCCCCTGGAAATTTTCGAAATTCTGGCTGTTAAATATACCCTTTTAACGCAGTTTGGAAGGGGCATACAAACTTTAACAGAGCAAGCAGGGCCCGTTTTCTGTCCGACTCAGGTGACGTGAACATTGGCTACCTGCATGATAAGGTTTTCACTTCACTGCTGCTTGACACTACCTTAAATGGAGACATATTTCACGTTAACAGTGGAGATGTTAGCAAAACTATAGCGTTTGGTAAATGGAGATGCGGATCATCTCCCTAATTAATTTCTTTGCGGGAACAGCCTACATTATGCGCTCACTCCAGCGAGACGAGTGAAATAAGTGTAGGCCTATCTGTCATCGGCATAGGCTATTTGCTACGATATAAGCTACTGTTAGGCCTACAGCAAGTCGCGATTTATTAGGCTATCCAATCGCTATGCTATTTTCATGAACATTGCAGGAATCCACTTCATTCACCTACCCACGAGTGGGTCAGTTTCACTTTCGCAAACACGCATACACATTGAATGAGCACTCATAGCCTACCACTTCCACCTAATGTTATGCCTCTATATTTTATGAATTAAGAAGTATTTATTGATTAGGAAAATATTTAGTTTATTTTTCTTTCGGTCCGCGGTTCCATAACACCATTCAGTTGTGCCGCAAATTAACAGACAGAAGCACCGGGCATAATCTAGCCTAAATTCATGGCAATTTTTTTTAAATCCGAGGGCCCCCATTGGCTGAGGGCCCCTGTGCACGTGCACACTTGGCACAAGCCATAATCCGTCCCTGCCTTTGCTGCACCAAAGGAGAGCAACGGAAGGCACCAGCCTATCAAATTACGGTTATAGGCCTACTTCAAGGCGTTTGCATAGTAGGCTACACACCCCTGACTATCGGGAACACCCACTGGCATGCGGTAATGGAACGCTACTGTTTGTAAGCACCGTTAGTAAAGCATGGTTTAGTGGAATACCTGTTCCATACGGTCTCGCATGCAAGCAGATTTCTTCAAATGCGCCGGTGACCATCAAAATGCCAATGCGCTGTTTGAAGTCGTGCTGCTTGCTGTTTAGGTAATGACAGATGTCACTCTCATTGGTTTAAAAGGATGTTACCCCCCAAACACACCCATGACTGATTAAAAAATATAAGACCATGGAGGTATTATATATAACTGGAGAGTGTGATTAAGTCCCAGCCTCCATACAAATGAATGGCGGAGGCTAGGCTAGTAAATCCGGCCAATTCATAGTCAGCGCGAGTGGAGTCGCCCGTTTGGCTGTAGCCGCCGGATAGTTACTCGCCCACCAACATGT